>NC_135660.1:58143673-58213673 GCF_964188315.1 Podarcis muralis
CAATTAGGAGAGTTTTCTCTCCATTCTCTTTCAGTGGGAGAACAACCCACTGGTAACAATGTCAGACTCTCTTACTCAAGTGGTATACTCCACAACCCAGAACGATGCCAGACTATCAAGTTTTTACCAGAATTATTCTTCTCACTTTATGATACTGTGAGAACTCCCCCCCCCTTGTGCCTCCAATTATTAAGGCTAAAGTCAACAGTCTAGACCAAACCAATGAAATCATCACCTTTGAAAGATCTAATGACATCATACCACTTGAATTCCAAAATTCAGCTCATCCTCAAATTCACCAGAGGTGGGCAAAACGCTGCTTCTCACGAGTGCATGTGCAAAGAAAAGGAGGCCCTTTATATCAGAGACCACAGTAGAGAAATATTGGGAATTCATGGGCTATTTATACATAAGCACAAAAATAATATCTACTATAATCCCTGCCATACTGCCTTTGCTTTCATTTTTGTACATAGAATCAAATTTTCATTTGCTCTTACTTTGGACATTGCTGCCCCAAGTGCACCCCTTTCCACCTTCAGTTTAAACTGTTGGAAGACTCCTTCAAGAATTAGCTCCTTTGCAGCTAATTGCCACTGTTCTGGAGGACATTTCCCCTTGTTAGTTCCATTGAAATGAATGGGGAGATGTTCAAAGAGCACTACCGTGCTATAGAAATTCTCTTTTAACTGCTCCTAAATTTCTGCTGTAATGGGCCCTCATGACAAGATTGTTTAATGTCAGAGGTGTAGTCCCCTGGGCTCCTTTTATTTATGTTTCAGACTGGCTCCTTTGCTTAAAAGTATGCACTTGTAAAATCCATTTTCTTTCACATACCTCTTGATTGCACTATAATTTTTATTCTTGCTTCATCAGCAGTCATTAGATTTACAACTAAGTACAAAAAACCCCCTATGTTAAGGTTATGACAGGTACAAAGGCAAGAAAATTCAAAGTTAAAGGTGAAAGACCATCCTTGTTTCACTGACATTGAATCCTTTATTCCTTCGTATGGGAAAGAAAAACGGCAATCTGATGTGTCCAAGAATCAGCCAGATATACTGCATGGCACCAGATATAGTCCGTGTCGCCACTGTAAAAGCTTCAGGTTCTGACCAGTCTGCCAAATTCCAGTGTACTCAGACGCTGCCCTCAACAACCCCATTTTCAAGGATGGGTGTCTCTTCGGGGGAGGCTGCCAAGGAAAGGAAGTAGTGCCAAATTATTTGGCAGATTTGTGTTTCGCACAAATAACCAGTTCCCGAATTTTATTGGCAACCTTAATAATACTTTCTTGGGGGAGCGGGGAGGAAGAGAGAGAGAAACATACCTCCATACTGCAAAGCAATAGGTTGGGAGGGAGGGGGAGATTGCTAAATTGTTGTGGGCACCTTTCCAGAGGTCCATAGTCTGAGGCAATTGATCGAGTTTAGTGGGAAATGGAAAGATAGGACTTTGTTCTCTTGCTGCATGTTATCAGATACACATTTTAACTGTAGCCACAACTTTGCACCTCATTACCTTTCTGGTGCACTAACCTGCTTCTGCGGTACCAGGTGCAAAATGAAATGCAGTGGTGCTTAAGGCTCATGAAGTGAACGGCCAAACAATCATATCCAGTGACTTGTAATTTTGTCATTACCCCTTCCCAGTGAGTGCAAGACATGGCCTTTCCTCGGTGTTCAGAATTCTGAGAGATTATGAAGGATAGTCTTCATTTTAAAGGTAAAGGGACTCCTGACTGTTAGGTCCAGTCGTGGACGACTCTGGGATCGCAGCGCTCATACTGGCCGAGGGAGCCGGCGTACAGCTTCCGGGTCATGTGGCCAGCATGACTAAGCTGCTTTTGGCGAAACCAGAGCAGCGCACAGAAACACCGTTTACCTTCCCGCTGGAGCGGTATCTATTTGCACTTTGACATGCTTTTGAACTGCTAGGTTGGCAGGAACAGGGACCGAGCAACGGGAGCTCACTCCGTTGTGGGGATTCGAACCACTGGCCTTCTGATCGGCAAGCCCTAGGCTCTGTGGCTTAGACCACAGCGCCACCCACGTCCTTTGTCTTCATTTTAGGAGGATTCAATACTACCAGGATGCCCTTAAAGCAAGGTCAAGTTTCATCAGAATCCCTTCCTAAAGTCCTTTAGATTGCCAGGCCCAGACCATCCATGCCTGTGAATCTTGGCAAACAGGTACAGTTAGGAAACATAAAGTGAATTTGGGGGCAACTAAAAACATGTGAGCCACTTCCCTTGAGAAATATTCCTAATCCTATTGAAATTCTTATGCTTGAATAGGATCCTCCAAGCATTCCAAGTATGCCTTGAATTTTGCCACAGGAGAAATTCAGTGGGAACTCTAGAACAAATCTGAGTCTATTGAGGGAGGGGATTGTATGTGGATGGTACTGGGACATTGCATTGAAGGCAAGCACATACATTCACGATTGGTTTAAAATAATAATATAGTGATTCTAGGAATTAGGATGGACTTCTTATATCACACTAGATATAATTTGATTCCCACCTCTTGGGAAACTGAGGCACGAGGAAACTTTTGCCCAAGAAGTGACCATCTTATGACTTTTCCTTGGCTTCCTTACCTTCGATTTGCTTCCTATTTATCACATTGTGAGTCCATGAGTTGTATCAGACACTGTGTGAGTGGAATTTTGCTCACCCAGCAGTATGGGCATAGCCAGGATTTTTGTCATGGGGGTGAGCAGCCAAAGTTCTTGAGCTTTTTTGGATCTGCCCGCCCTTTCCTCACCTGCCCCCTAAATCTGCTACAGAGCCGCCCCCCCAAACACTTTGGAGCAGCTTTTGAAGATGTGTGACAGGCTTCAGGTGAGAGGGTGGGAGGAGGAAGCCCTGTTGTGCATGGTCATTTTCATAATGGTAGTCTTACACAACAGAGCAATTAATCTATATAAGCTAAAGTGTAATGACTTGGGGGTGGGGGTTTCTAGCAGTGAGCACAGGATTTGAGCAGTGAACACTCAATGGTACCTAAGATGTCTGGAGCAAAGGACAAAGTGCAAAATCATTGGAAACCATTGCTTCCATTTGTTTAAAACAGTCATATTCTGAAGTGAAATATTAGAGAAAACGGCCCTTTTTAATTTCCTAAAAGGTGCTGTTTGTAATTTCATTCCTTCTTAGTGAGGTGTCTACTCAGAGGCGGGGGGGGGGGGGGAACCACACAAAAATGTGGTTTTAAATGGGAAATATGTATACTTGCTATTTTGATTTCAGGAACTTTGCAGTGAGGAAATTGTGGCTTATGAACTGGCAATTAATGTCATTACCAGTAAACCCTGACACCACTTGCTACTATTTTAATTGTGTGTTTTACTAACACCAGACCCCTCCCCTCTGATAATGGAGCTCCTCCATCCCCACCTGCAGCCTAAACTAGTCTTGTAAACCCGCCCCCCCACCAAAATCAAGATCCAAATGGAGGAAATGCTTGAAATGTTAAGTAATGGGCTATCAAGTTGAAATAGAACTTTATTACTGTTTTCTACTTGCAGACATAACAATCAAAATATTAAGATCCTGTACAATATTTTTTCTAGCTCCTAACATTAAAGAAGGGGGGGGGGGAGGACAGGGGAATTGGTTTCAGAAGATTATTTTGATTTGCTATTATTTTATATTAAAACAGAGGAACATTTCCAAAGTCCTCTGGTGTATTTTGTAACACAAGTGTTCATTTCCCCCCTTCTTTTTAAAAATACTTCCTTTGTGACATATGAAACAGTAACATTTTTCCCATGGTTTGGAGGAGAAAATGAAATCCAGATTTGTAATTCCTAAAAGGAGAAATTTGATCCTTTCCAATGTTTAAGTAATATTTCCTGTAAAACATACGAGGCCATCTGCAGAGCTGTTTCCAGACACATTTTGAAGTGGCAAGGGCAACTGAAAGAGAGGAGAATGGAGCCTGTCATTTCACCGCTGGGAAATGGAACATTAAAAGGTTTCTAAAAGCTGGTTCTACCATTTTATAAAGTATTCAAGCCCCGCATAGTTCATAATTTGTTTAATCTGCTCACCTTTTTATAGATAGGGAGTGGGGAGAGAAGGGGAGATTCTGGCTGGAAGGGAATGTATACAAACTCTGATTCGCCTCAAAGAGGCCAGTGAGCATGCAAGAATTACTGGTGCTCAAAGCTGAATTGTAATTGTATTTTATTTTTAATAGGTGCAATGGAGACATTACAGGCAAATCCTCCCCTATAAGGATTGGACAAGCTGAGCCTTATTTGGGGAGAAAACACAGAAATGCGGTCTTTTCTATCTGTTACAGAGTTGTGTTTTAGTGTTAATCTCCAGGGTCACCTTATGAATTCATGTTAGTAAAATGTTACGGCCTCATTATAATATTCACTTTGTGAAAGGCCCTGCATTTATCACATCCCAACCTTGGATGGATATAAATTAAAAATGTGCATCTTTTTTTTAAGGAAAGGATTTCATACAGTTAGTCCTCCCTCCCTTGCCAACCCTTCCCCAGTTATAGAGAAATTCTAAAACTGATCTTTTGTTCAGGTTTAGGAAACACCTAAATTCTCATTGCTTCCATAGCTCAAAGTTAACATTTCCTTTGTTGTTTGTTTGGCTATAGAATGGAACTTCTAAACTAATGTAGGACCAAAGATTACCAGTCCCCTATGTCTGATGGGGCCATTCACCCTCCCCCCAAAATGGGGGCGGGAATTCAGCTACTTTTAAGAGGTCCTTAGTGTATTCAAATACATTTTGAGCATGGCTTCTTTCTTCCTCCACCATAAAGACTTTGTGTCATGATGTTGTGTTGCTCAGACATTCTGATCAGAATTGAGAAGGAACACTGCCACGCTGCTGTGCAGTTGTGTGAAGCAGCACCAATGAATCTCTTTTATGGGAAAATAAGGAAATTTAGCAGCCTTGTCAAGAAGAGTAGACAGTCCCACCCCACTGATGAAATTGCCAAGTTCTTGATAACTATTCTAATCTTTATGTGACATTTTATCCCTGCCTTACCTCCTGAACCAATGAAAAACCTCAGTTTAATATTTTGGACAAGCACTGTTGCGCAGGACTGAAACAGTTACATCATAGTTAAACACTTTTATATTTGTTTCATGTTTTGAATGAGAATGTTTTTCACCACTTTATCTTTTGATTAATTGGTATATAATTTTCGTTAAAAAATACTATTTTTTCCTTTGGATGTGCAACTCAATGACCATTCTTCCATGTAGCTGCAAGGATGGAAAAACAACAACAACAGGTACACAATTGTCTGATAAATTGTGTTTTACCACCCCAAGAAAAGCACTAGGACTGCATACTCCTTCCTCACCACTCCCTTTCTATTCTCCCCTTGTGCCACCCAGCTTCAGTGAACCAAAAACCTTGAAAGGTCTCACTTAAAACTAGGATATGAAACCAGGAGAAGGGACAGTGGGGGTGATCCTGTTCTCCCATGGCATGTTCAGTATCCCTGAATACCAACCCTGTGAATGGGCTCTGTGTTTTCCCATGGATGTTTGTCTGCCTTGTTATTCTAAGCTTACTTTCTCCGCTGTTGTTCAAACTACAGTGGTACTTCGGGTTACAAACACTTTGGGTTACAGACTCCACTAACCCAGAAGTAGTACCTCAGGTTAAGAACTTTGCCCCAGGATGAGAACAGAAATCGTGCGGCAGTGGCGTGACGGCAGCAGGAGGCCCCATTAGCTAAAGTGGTACCTAAGGTTAAGAACGGACCTTTGGAACGAATTAAGTTCATAACCAGAGGTACCACTGCACAGTCATAATTATCTGCCTCTCCAAATTCAGCCCCAATTGGATGGCATGATCCACATGCGTCCATTTATCAGATAAAAGAATCTTACAGTTCCTATCAGATTTTATGGGCATGAGGGTACTTCAAAATTATGACGGCAACTTCAGATCCTATAGGTATGAAGCCAGAAAGAACCTTCAAAGCTCTCACTTCCATTTCCTACAAAAGCAAAACACTTTGTAAAAGGGGGGGGGGAAATACACACACATTACTGCTGAATTATAAATGAGATCTGGTATTTTTGTGATGGTACAAATCGAAGGCTTTCTCCATATTGTTAGAATACCAATTCACCCTTACTGGTCTCTACTACTTTCCACTGTATAGAGTCCCCTGAGAGTCATCCATTTCTCATGAGATTACTTCAGCATCACATTACCGCTACCACATATCCATTATATATACACTTTCAGACAAGTGGAAGTGTTTCCACAAAAACAATCTGGAATCTTGGCTTAAAACTGAAGTTTTCTGTCAAAGCAAAGAGAGTAGTCTAAAAGAGGGCTTATTTTTGTTTTGTTTGTACAAATATGTTGCTTTTAGATGGCTGTGGGGAAAATGCACAGCAGTTGGGCCACTCTTTTGTTTCAAGGCAGCAATCCCAAACCATGTACTCAGTAGCAGCAGGTTCCTTTTGTGTATGAGGAATCAGGCTTCATTCATTCCATGGGAAGCTTTTTTGGAACACAGCCTGAGAGGGTAAGCCTTGTTATGCTGGCAACTTTCTTATATCAATGCACTGGAGCTCCCATATATCAATCAATCAATATATCATCTGATATCGAGACATACTTAGAGAATTCTCTCCTATGGTTCATGATAATGCCTGATAAGCTTACTTTGCAATGCCTTTACAGCTCGTCTGAACTTTGAAACTATCAAACTTTTTGCAGGAATTTAGGGAACAAAGGAGGGGCTGAAACTGTCTCTTTTGCATTTCATGCAAGGAGGCTGTGAATTATACCCAAGTATAAAAGCCACATCGGTCTGTTCAAAGATGTAAAGGCATTTCTGCCCAGAGGTCCCCCCCCCCCCCCAATCTTATATGTGTCTTTAAGGCATGATGATTACGGAAACAAATGAAGCCCTTGGTTAGATACAGAAATGGAAGAGGCTATCCCATTCCCCCTGACAACTATATTTCTATATTCTGATAGCCATCTGCTGGAATCAGATGGTATATGTCTTGTAACATCTGGATAATGGGGTTTCAACTGTAATCTCATTAATTTAATATTTCTGTTTAAGAGATAAGGCTGTCTTATACGAGGCTTTCCAAGATGGGCAAGACTTTTGTTATGCATGTAGGGCACAATTCAAAGAAAGTTAAGTGTACCCAAGTCCTAATCAGTGGGATTTCAGCTTAATTTCAAGCCAGACACTGGCTTCAGTTACAGATGAGGAAAGTCTCTCCTCTTTGATTAGGGATTTCAGTGGCACTTAAGTGCACCTAATTTTCTCTGGATCTCACTCTTAGTCTTTTTTTTATATTTAGTTTTCTCAAATTTTGAACCTATTCCTGTTGCTGCCAATAAAAATGCCCTGCTTATCTCAACCCCAATCAAGCAAGGTCAGTGAACTGTGTGACATCATGCACTGGGTAAACAGATGTAAATTTTACATACAGTGATTTACTATTACTTTTCACCAACTTCTTCCTTAGGAAGTCAGTATTTTTATTGAGCACAAGGGGCCTTTAGCATAGGTCAAATGTGTGCCTACAACAATGCATAGTAGAATTTTCACACATAATTATTTCATTTAGGAAGTTTCATCTTTGAATGGGTACTGTTTCCTAAAGGAAAGTGAAAATAATTTCAGTTTTCTTTACATTGAATATGCTTTACAAATACTTTATTTTGAGTGCTACCAGTTCAACATTTTTGCTTTTTAATATCATGAATGTGGATTCATTTGAAACTGGTACTTGAAGAGTCATGTGAGCATATGGTAATTTCAGTTCTTCACTTAACAAAATTACATTTAGGTACTGCATGATCCCATATAACTACATTCTCTGGTGAATCCTTAGTGCTCCTTTGGCCGAAAGCAAATAAAGAGAGCACCAAATTCACAGTTTCATTATTTTAAATATAGCTAAGATAATTCAGTTTAGATTTAGCAATATAAAGCAATGTAATATTGTGTGTGATCTTAAAGGCACCTGAACCATGTGTTATGCTGACACTTTAAAAGTTGTTTTTTTTTAACACTTTGTTTTAAAAAATGTATATACCAGAGTCCAAAGAAATTCATCATAATGTATCATGGACAACAGGAAATGGGACTGGTATGTTCTCGTTGGTCATGATTCTGTATCCATTATGATGATTTTCTGTATCCTGGATAAAAGAGAAAAGGAAAAGCCCCTTTCCCCCCTTTCCCCATTCTTTTTCCAAGCTAATCTCCAAAATCTTGGGGGCATTTTCTTTTGTATTCACTTCAGCATGTACACAAGGGCCTTTCTCTCTCAGCTTTGCCTCTGCTATCTCCATTTGTTTCTTAATGTTTCTATTCATAATTCCATTCATTTCTCCCAGTCACAACAGCATCCTTTTTCTGTTCTGCCATCTACAGTTGTTTCTCTTCCAGCTTCACAATGGCATCCTTTGTCTGATCCAGTCCTCCAGTCAGCTGAGTGGATGACCACTCCATTCCAATGTTTGCTGTTGTCCATTTTGCCTTTAGCTTTTTGTGTTCAGGCTGTTCTGGGCCAACAGCCTTTCCCACAGGTCCTGTGCATTCTTTAGTCTGTTTTTGCCCCCCTGATCTGATCTCCTTTAATATTCCACACATTTCAGCTCTTAATTCTATCAACTGTTCATCTAGTAATTTTTGCATGATACCAGCAATCACTGAGGCATTCAGCATTGTTTTTGCCATCTTGAGTTATATTATTCTCCCCTTGGCTGTCTCTGCTTCCAGAAAAATGTGCCCGTTTCTTTAAATCAGTATTCCATTCTGACACAGATAACATTTACTTTCGTTTCCATGTCTAAAACAGCCCACAAACAACAGAGAATTAGAGATGGCATAAATTGTAAATTTTAGACAGGATAAGAGGTACATATCTCTTCAGTTATAAACATTGTTAAGGTAAGCTTTTTGGTCTATTTTCATCTTCCAGCGGTTTCTGGGTGCAAATTAACTGGCAGATAGTGTATCCAATTAGTGCTTACTTCCAGTCTTGTAAATAGTTAAAAGAAGGTGGTATTATCGACCTGGTGCCCTAATTTAAGAGCTATGATGCAGTGCATGGGCTTGATGAATGTTCCTCATCTGAGACACTTCTCCAATCCTGAAAACGTCTTTGTTCACGGTGTGATGAATGTCTTCTTCTGGGCCTGAGGGGTTAATCCCTGATCCCCTTATCTCAAAAGGAAGTTTTGATAATCAAGATCTTATGCCTTGGTTGCCTTTAATCACTGCATAATTATCTCTGCTGACATGAGTGTCAGCAGCTGATCACTAGTCCGCTATCATTCCTCCCCGGAAGTCAGAGGTAACCATTTGTTTTTAAGTAAGAATGTGTGTGCGTTTGTTCCAGCCCAATGAAGGAGGAAGCCTCAAGGGGAATGGGGTGAGGGACTTCCTTCACATTGCCTTTATTAGCCAATAGGCTTGAGGGAGGAGCTGCCTGGTTATGCTGGGCTTGAATTTATTTTGGCTGTTAGGTTTATTTGGCATTTAATGTGGGCAGGTAAGTGGAGTGGTACATGGTCAGTATCGTAATGCAGGGAGGGCACTTCACTTATCATCTCTCTAATGTTGGCCAGCTTAGGAGACTGCTTGATTTGCTGCTCTGGGGGCCTGACATGTGCCACTTATTGAATGCTGAATAGTAGGGGTGTCTGGCACCTGTCAGGCTGCACACCTATGGCTTCCCTTGATGGGAAGTTGCTATTTGGCTCCTGTCACACCAGCTTGGTTGATGGAGTTGATCTGGGGTGGTTTGGTTCTTAGCAGCAGGCAGAAGATTTCCTATCTGTCTGTGCAGCTTATACCTGCCTACACTTGTTAGCTGTGATTGGTGCAAATTTCTTCCCTGTTCTGTTTTAATAAATATAAGCTTCATACTCTGGGTGTGCCTTTTGCATGCATGTGTAGTATATTGGAACATTTAATTGTTTTACAGCAATTAGTCACTCTGTTCGTCAAATGAGTGGATTTGCTAGATATTAGGATGTTTCTGAAAAACAACTGTATGGAGTCTAAAACAGTCCCCTGAATAACACTGTTGGCTGTTGCATTCAACTGTGAACATATTTGTGCATTGCTTTTACTCCTCTGCCTGCCAGCTTTATTATACAATATCCTTGATATTTCAGATTTATCTGTAGACTGATTTTAATTTTATAGTTAGGACTATAGTATTTTCCATCACAGGGGGAAAAGAACATTGTGCAATTTTGTTTTTTTGTTATTCAAAAATGTATCCCTTGACAACACTTTGCTGTCTTGTATCTTCATAATACAGCATTATTTGAATGTTTTCCAGTGCAAATCTGCTTCCATACCACTTTGTTTCCTGAAGAACATTGACTGTATTAAAGACACATTGGCTAGCAATCACATTTTTCCTCTTTGACACTGTGTGATTGCATTAAAGATAAGCATCTTTTAAAAACACTGCAGAAATCTAACAATCAGATTTAACCAAATACAAAATTTCTGTTTCTTATTTGTTTCATAAATTGTTCTGCTGCCACATGAGAACAAATAAGAAACAAACACCCTAGTATTGGTGGGATGAATGTATATTTCATATGGAGCTCTCTTTCACCAAAGTACATACTTATTAAATGGGAAAGTGTTTCCCCTTTCTTTCTTCAGATTAAGGTGTGGGACCACAAGCAAATTAAATTATGTCTCCAGGTTTTGAGTGTACCTCTTGGCCTAATCCAGTTCTCTAAAACAGCACTCCTAACCCTCTGGATTTCACATGCCTGAAGGCTAAATGCAATTATAAAAACATGACTCTTCCCAGATGAACTTTCAAATCTGCCTTGTCTCTTGTTTATTGATGGAAGATTGAAGGAAATATTCAAATCAGCCACCTTTCAATTCTTTACCAGCAGCAAAATGCAGAAATCATTAGAGTTGCTATGTCAATGGCTCTGTCCCATCTTAATATTCAACCTAGTTTGGGGATAACTTAAAAAGAAATGCAGGTCTATTCATAATGCACAGCACTTCCACATTCTTTCATTTGATATTTGCAGAAGAATAGCAACAACCAGTTCATTTGGAATGCCTATTTAAAGATAGCAAAATAAAGTAATCTGCTGCAATTTTAAGTTGTTCTCAGTACTAAACATTTGCAAGCAGGTTAAAACCAATGTTAAGAGGGATTGGCATAAATACTTCATGTATAGTTTTTGGAGGATCTGTTGCAAATGTCCATAAACTGTGATTTGTTTAAATGGTAGCATCATTTTGCCAGCTTGGATTTTTTTTTTTTTTTAAGAAGTTGGTGTCTTCTTTTTGGAATCCTTCAGCATGCATGGAATTTAAAGAGCCTTAAGCTATGATGTTTTCCTTTCATAAAATTTATATTTAATCATATCTTTAAAAAGTGTTCTCATTCTGCCACTTGGTGTTATCAACCAAGCGGAACCCATGAATGCAATGTTCTCTTTTAACTGTTTTCGTATTTCATTCCTTCACAACTTCTTAAATGGTACATGGTGTAAATCACAGTGAAGCATCCATGAGTAACATGTGACTTGCACTTAAGTGAGTGTTTTCTGTTCGAAATTAGAGAAGTCGCTGCCACAAATGATCTTGTATTTAGATTTTCCTGTCAGAATTCCAAACTCAGACTGGTACCTGTTCCATGCAATGCCATGCTCTTGACAGCAGGTTTTTTTTTTAATATCAATCATCCCCACACTATTGGTTTCAGCTATTTAAACTTACTTAATTCCACAGAAATTTCCAATGAAAACATGACACTAAAATCTGAGATTCAGATGCAAAAAGATTGGTGAAATCGTGTTCCAGCCATATGCTGTCATGATGAGAGTCAGCAAAGGATGGCCAGTCCAGGGCTGCTTCATCACCTGCTAAAGAACTGGACCAGTTCCATATATTGAACCTGAAACTGGTGGCTAGGACCCTTGCAACCCAAGCCAGGACCCTCACAGATGCTTCCCCCCAAGCCTCAAAAATCAAGCCCTCTTTGTTCCACCATGCCTACCCAACAGTTCAGGAAACACATCAGGTAAGAAGATGCAGAAAGGAGAAGCAGTGCTCACCTAAAAGAGTGTTGGCCTTTTAAGGATTCACACTATTAAACTGGGCAGGGACAACCTGTTCCCACTAGTGGCTGGTGTTCATTGGGGCTGGTAGGCCAAAAAGCAGGGAGACCAACAGTAGGTGGAGCCAGAATGAATGACAGGCAGAGCCAGCTAATTCTAGTTTTGTCCCCCATCCTCCTCCCTGCTGAGTTCTACAAGGGCAATGCAGAGACCAAGAAGGAGGGAGTTGATAGGCAGTGCCAACACCTAGAATGGTTGTAAGAAGGAAGGAAGGCAAGCGAGAGCTGGCTGAAGACAGACTGAGGTCAGGGCAGTACCCCATTGTCATGATGCTGTCAGCACCTGGCTGGATGCCCAGGAAAGTCTAAAGACAAGGAAAAGTTTCTTACATTCCTTTTTCATTTCACTCTTTACAGAGAGAGGCTATAGAACCCAGCCATTTGGATAATGGCGTTGTCCCAAGTGAATCTCCACTCCCCATCTCTCCCACTTCCTCATTTGTCACTTCTACGGGTGCTGCTACGTGCCCTTTGTCTTTGAGCTCTTTACTTTTTGTCTTGGAGCTCCTACTTTTAAGGTTGCTGGGTTCTGGGAGACGGTGGGTCTGGAATGTTTTTTAATGACAATGTGTCAGCCGGGTGTTGTTCTGGCTCTCCCATGATTTCCCAACTTTTCCCCTCATGCTGCCTCTGAGCGGCGACCTTCCTCAAACCCCTGTTGGAAATCTATACTATCTTCCTCTTCCTCCTCCCTGGAAGGGTCAGGATGGGGAGATGGTCTCCACCATTCCTCCTCTGCCCAGTCCCTGACACCCATCACGCCCCATAGACACTCTTCCATTGCCTATTTTCCATTCCTAGTTCAAATCTCTCTGTTCACCCCCAGCCTTGGTTGGAGCAAATTTCTCATTGGGAGCTTTCTATGGTTCTTCTTTGCTTGTGAGTAGTGAAAATAAAGCAGGATTAACACAAGCCACTAAACTGCCTCCTTGCTAAAATTTCAGTAAGCAAAAAATTATTTCACAGTTAAGAATTATTTGGTTCTTAGACCAACTCACTTCTTCCTCCAGCACCAGACTTGAGTTTGTCTTCCAGGAAGCAGCTTCTCCTTCTACACCAATGAGCTACTTTTTTGCTATGTATGCACAATCTTATCTGTACCCTGAAAAAAATGCTGCAGACTTTGTGGATAGGGCCTATGTATACACCTCTGCTATCAGTATAGCTTCTGCTGTAACAATCTGCTCTACATGCTGTGGTTGGATCTTGGCTAGCAGACACACTCCTGCTTCCACTCTGTGCATTGATTGTACACAAGATTTGTTTCCTAAACAGGGCTCAAGAGTTGAGTATAAAACAAACAAGTGATGTACATGCATGTGTGAACATCTTGTGATAGGAAAAGAATGTGTGAATGGAGCCTCCACAGGTTCCCACAGTACTTTGTTCAACCGGTGCAACATCTTGCAATGTAGGTTCATTTTCTGTTGTACAGTAGCATGCACTATTTTCTTTGTTCATATAAGTCACCTGCAGTGGCATGAACGAGTTAAAATATATTTATTTCCCTCAGAACTGCTCTAGAGTCAGCTATGCTGGTGGTCTCCACAAGAAATTCAAACTCTCTGCTGACCAAATGAAAAAACACATGTTCATGTATCAGGAGGATATATAATCTTAGTTGAGTCAGTCTCAGTGACGATTCCACTCAGTGAAATCTTCACTTGGATCTCAGGTCTTAGGAATTTCGTGAGTCTCAAACAGCTAGAGAGAAGACTGTTAAACCTGAAGGATTTGACTGCTATTTTCCCTCCTTTCTCCTTCAGACTCTTGCCATTTCTCCCCCTGCAGTGGAAAGATTTTTGACTTTTAAAAATTCACATATAAAACAGTCTTAAGAAGCGTTGGCCACTGGTTCCCTTAAGAAAATAACATTCCAGAATCCTAAAAGCTGCAGTGTGTTCCCTTAGTGGGTGTTTAGAAGCTTGTTATTTGAGAGTCTCTTTAGTTTGGCCCTCAAAGCTCAGCTTCCCAATATGTTCAGGAAGTGGTGCTGTCAGTCTTGTGAGCATATATGAGAATTGTTGGACGGGGTGGTGGTAGCAGAGAACATAGTGCAACACTAAGTTCAGCATGATGGTGTCAGTTCCTAGTATGCCCTCAAGGAAAAGTGTGAGCAGGGAAGTCTCTGCTTTCCTTCTGTTATTCCCCTCAGTCAAGTTCCAGATGGGTGTCCCTGTGGCAACACAACACATATAGTTGCAGATTGGGGGAAGTGAGGGACTCTTCTCTCCTTCCTCATTTCCACCCTCATTTTTTATGGGTGCTTGCTTTCCTACAGAGGTTCTGCCAAGTGAGTGGGAAAGGGTGAGATTTTTTGTTTGTGCAAGAGCAAGACAAAGGTGTGTCTGACCACTTTGAACTAAGGTGGGCATAGGTTTCTAGGGATGCTGCTGCCTCAGGTGATAAGAGAAAAGCCCCAAGGAACATGTGGCAGCTGGGCTCCGCCAAAACACTCTGACAGTGATGATCTACTGGTGAGAGGAATCTAGTATGGTAGCTCTTCCCTGCTCAACTTGCTCCTACACAAACCCTTGTTAGCAAAGTCACTTAAATAATGCAGAGTCTAGAGCGAAAAGAGAGATAGCACTTTACGGAGGCAAATGAACAAAATCCTGTGAAATATACTCGGAGTCGAGAGTGGATTTCATGCTCTTTATTCAGCTCATAGTGGTGAGGAGGAATGGAAGTTCCCCCAGAATGTCTGCCTTATACATTATTTACACAATGGCCCCCACGTGATTGGCTAATTCCGGGATTCTCCTGTAGGCCAATCAGGTTGTGGATTCCACTTCCACCTGGAGCTGGATTGGGTGGCTCCTGCGGACCAATCAGACTGCTGCGTTTTGGATCCTATTCAACTCAGTACATAACACCCTGTGTAAGTTGAGGGTTAAGTTACAGAGAGGTTTTGTCTTCCCTCAGAACTACCTGGCCAATGAAAGCACATGCCACCTCAGGGAAGTTCATGCCACTCTGCTTGGTTGTTAAGCAGCACGCCCTCTTCTTGGTTAGCTGAGTTACTAATCGCAAAATTCACTCTTAAGTCACACATGGAATGATATCTGCTGTTACACTTCCTGCAGCCCTCATACGAGACTTCTGAATAAAAACTGAGGCTCCGAGACAAAAGAAAATCCAACTCTATTTTATGGCATGGGAGAGAGAAAGGCAAGAGCAAAGGAAGGACAGGAACAAATGGCAACTGTTTATAATACCCATTTTGTGAAGAGAGTGTTATTTCTCCTCATTGGAGAGAGAGCTACAGAAATTACTTCTATGCCAATGGTGTAAGCTTACTCCTTTCTTCAGTTTGCTAAATGCTGCAGGGTTTTTCCCTCCCTCTTCTGGATATACACATACACAATTACGTTTTCTTTCTTGCAGGCTAATATCCTGAAGTGTTTGGAGGCCCATCCAAGAGCCATCTGTTGCTTACCTCTGTGTTCTCCAGTTTGGGAGACCTCATGGAAAATTCAACACAGATTCATCTGCAGACAGAACAACAAAGTCAGCACTTAACTGTGCTGAATTTTACAGAATTTTCTCCTGTGGATGGTATTGATATCTTTTAAGTGAACGGAGTAATGTGGGAATGATTCTCTAAGTTATTGACAGGTGTCCAGAGAGGAGCTGTGTAAGAAACATTTTGATCCTTGAGAATCGCATCATAATGGATTGGGCTAATCTCCTGGCTTTTCAGATCTGTCCATGTCTAAGACATATCTAAGGTCACATTGTAGCTATAGACTAATCAGACTTCTTGCTTCATCTTGCTCAGATGCCAAGTTAAAGCACTTCCCAGGCTCTGACACCATTCCTGTTATAAAAGGTCAGAGTTCCCAGATACACCGGAAAATATCACAGACATCCAGAGCCTCACATTCACTTAATAGCCATGGTATTGGAAAATATTTTTCTAACTGCTGGGAACGGTGTGTGAAATCCATGCCAGGACCTATTTCCTTCAAATATTCGGACAGTGGAAGAAGTTGATTTCAGCTTCTGCGTTTTCAAACTGCAGTTGAAAGCTTGCACTACAGCTTGTGTGTGTGTGTGTGTGTGTGTGTGTATTAGTGGTACAGTTGTACCTCAGAGGTCGAGCAGAATCCATTCCGGAAGTCTGTTCAACTTCTGAAACTTTTGACTTCCAAAGCACAGCTTCTTATTGGCTGCAGGAAGTTTCTGCAGCCAATCGGAAGCCCCGCCGGACGTTCAGCTTCCGAAAGAACGTTTGGAAACTGAAACACTCACTTCTGGTTTTCGATTGTTTGGGAGCCAGAATGTTCGACTCCCAAGGTATTCAGTAGCCGAGGTACGACTGTGTACCCCATTGTAAAGGGCTGCCTAAATGAAGAAAAGGGAGCTGACCAGTCATATTTCTATTTCATTTAACAGGATAGGTTTAGGGTGGTCTGAGTCCACAACCAATCACAAACTACTTGCCCTGTGCGGGAAAGAGGAAAACATGTAGGACAGATTGCATATGTAAGCCTAGCACATGAAATAGTATTTAATCGAGTAAGTCAGAGATCCTCAGAAAACCAAGTCACTTCTGTTTAGGTACCTTAATGAATGTTAAAATGTTTTGATCTCGATTTAAGATTTAAGATGGTGCTTTATCTTTGAATCCCAGAGAGAATCCTAGCTGAATTTTTTTCACTATCCTTTTGATAGCAATTTAATATGCTGCTGACTGTCCCCCCCCCCCCCTAAAAAAAGAAGAAGACATGTTGGAGACTGCATTCATCCACTTGTCCATATACCTATATATCCTTTGTTTGAGTACAGTGACTGGTTTTCAGTAAAACCCCAGACACTTCACTTTTGCTTATGCTCACCTTCTCTATAGCTATGTTTGTATAATAAAGGGAAGGCTAGAGTATGGGGTAGCTACCAACATCTTGATTACTGGATACCATCTCTCTCTGTTCTGATTTCATGCTATTTCCTTTTCATCCAGCACCATAAGAAGCCCCCTTTCTACAGTGCTGACACTAGAATATATCTATAAAATACTTGTATTAAATCCAATAAAGCTGTGTTTTTTACTCGTGTATAGTAATACTCTGGATAAATCTTCTTAAGCTTTCTGGGTCTTATTTGACACTAAATTAAAATCTGGTCTTGTATGGCATGTTCATTCCCTCACTTGTCTCTATTGTCTATGTCTTTCATTTGATATCAGAAAATCACCAGGGGAATGTCAACCTATATTTCCCCCTTTGAAGAAACTCATACACACCGATGCTGCTGGGCAGTCTTCAAGGTCGTTATTGTAATGCTTGGAAATTATCCCTCCAAAGTCTAATCAGTATTTTCGTTTGTGCTCCTTTATGTTCTGATTTCTGAAGTTTTCTTGCATAGATCAGCTTTTAATCAATCAGTCATTCTACACTTGTATAGCACTTTCATGCCATGGATCTGAGGAATATTTCCAAACAATATGATAATGTATACAATTACCTACAAATTATAGAGAGCTAAATTCTGGAACAGAATGCAAATTGTCAGATAGCTACTTCAGTGAGCAAGTTCACCAATTTCTAGAACCTCCTGTGCCAGAAGAAAAAAATAATACCATCTTTAAAAGAGAGAGAGAGAGAGAGATCTATGAAACAACAATTTCTAAACTGTGTGATAGCAGCCATTAGGCCTGCATAATTGACTTTGGTACACAAATGATAAAGGGCATGAAAAAGGCATAAAAATACCGCTATATTACTAGTTAGCAAGCAGGGTTGGAAACCGTAAGGTAATTTGTCCTTTCATGTACCTTCCAGAATTTTACGGATGAAAATAGGTGCATTTGATTTATATTGAACAGGCAAGTGGCTCCTACTGTGATAGTGTGCAAGCAAACATAAATGAGCTATTGAGAGCCCGTCATGCGCTGAATGCAGTGCTGGAGACTGAACTTCCAGTTGCTCCTCAGGGTCGCCTTGAACATTACAATCAAGTGGCAATGGCAGATACTTGAGTAACTTGCACATCTGCTTTTATTATATAGGAAGTGGGTATTTTCCCCTGTGAAAGGAGACATGTGGACCTTAGATGCACAGGGAATTCAAACATCATTATGCAGGAGAAGTGTGCACTGCCCCTCTTAGAAAGTTCAACTGGGAGCACAAAAACTGAACTCATACACCTGCTGCTTCTGATTTGACAATAATGCCCAAATCCACACTCAGCTATAAAACTTCCTTGCTGGGTGGCCCTGGGGTAAGTCGCAATCTCAAAATAACCCTATTTATAGGGTTATGTTCAGAACAGAAGGAGGGTGGGCATGGAATACCCAATAAGGTTATGAAAAATATCATGGCAAGCCCACTTACATCTTCATCTAAAATAGGGGCTTCCAATGAATGGGACCAGCATCCTGAGCCAGAAATTTCTGCAAATTTCTGTCAAAATGTGGCTCTTAGCTCAATTTCAGGAGGAAAGATGCTGTGTGATTCTTTCTGTTGTGTGAAGATGATTCAAGATGCTTGAAGAGCTCAAAGAAGACATTGGAATGGTAGCACCAATTTTCCTGCAGAAATTTTACAGTTGTTCAATTCTTGAGCCAAGCCCTGACAATTTGGTACATGAAATGGTAAGGTTTATCTTCATATTTCAGAGTTCAAAGTCTATTCCTAATGGGGAAAATGGCATTCTGATTTTCCCAAGTTGTTCTGGGATATATGCACCGAGTGAAATACCCTAATTTACCTCATTTTGCAAATTATGAATTACATACCTCTTTATCAGGTGTGTAGGAAAATGTTCTGAAATGTAAATTAGTAAATTGCTTCAAATCCCTGGAGGAGAAATGCTCAAGAAACAGATATTAATGTTTAACTCCTCCCTGTAAACCTTGTGCTACTTGCAAGGCATCACTAACAGCATCAACCAGGCCCTGTTTCTATAACTGAGAATAGAAGCCAAGAAGATAGGAGGGTACTTTCTATGGCTCAGAGTGGTACTAAGTCTTTCTTTGGAACTCTGCTGTCAGCTACACAAGAGGAAAGCCGAATGCTTTATAGGAGATCATGCAGTCCAACCTAAAAGGACTGGCACAGGAGATATTCCAAAATAGGAAAAAATGGATCCAATTCCCAATATTAAAATGAAAGCAGACTATACAACCTGCGTTGCCAATATTGTTGGATTTAAGATTTGGAATGAGGTTATTCAGACTATGCCCCTGTTCTGTCATTACATCAGAAATGCACAATTCTGTAACAAACGTATTCCCAAAGGCAGATTTACAGCCATTATTATGGGTTGCCCCCACCTCTAAATGTTTGGACCTCATTTTCTGTGCACCTGCTGTTTGAATCTGTGTACGGTCACTCTGAATTCTACACTACAGCAGAAAATGTTATTTCTTTAAAAACGTATCTGCTTATCTTAAACAAAAATCAGTACAAGAGAGGAAGATTAGATACAAAAGACAGCTTATTTCACACCGCTGTCTTGTAGTGCCTTGACATCATAGGCCAAATTTGAAACTTCCTGCTTACATCAGGAACAATGTATTATTGGAGTCACTGACCTGCAGGAAGATGAGCAACAGATCTTTGACTTTCCAAAGCAGAGGCATTTATAACTTCTAAAATGATTGTGTTATCTACATTGTAACACATAATCTTTCTTTCATACTCACAATATGTTGTTTCTGATTTTTCTCCTTAAAGAACATTGGTGTGTGATGGCTATTTGATTACAGTAGCTGGGCTATCCTAGGGGTGTATCTGATCACTGCAGAGTGAGGCATTATCATTTTATTATTGACAAGGTTATGTTAATATTGCTTGATAGTCTAGGATGGTCAAAGGATGTCTCTTTATAGGAACTAACTTTTAGAAGATGGTTTGTTGATGCAGCGATCTCCCAAGAATGTTTTGAATAGGAAATCCACCAGGTGGCAAATCTCCCAACCTCATAGCTGGGGGTGGGGGGGAAGTATGGATGAAAGCCTATGGGGCAGTGGATCTGTTGCATGCTATGGGTGTTCACGCAGCTTGTGGCCACCTATGCTCTACATACACTTTTAAATACAATGGTACCTTGGTTTACGAACGTAATCCGTTCCGGAAGTCTGTTCTTAAACCAAAACCATTCTTAAACCAAGGTGTGCTTTCCCTAATGAGGCCTCCCGCCACTGGTGACCTTCCACCGTTCTGATTCCGTTCTTAGACTGAGGTAAAATTCTTGAACCAAGACACTATTTCCAGTTTTGCGGAGTTTGTAAACCAAATCGTTCTTAAACTGGACTGTTCTTAAACCGAGGCTATATATCAAATATTACAAAACACTAGCTTCCATTCACATGCATGGAAGGCAGTGCCATGTTTAATCCGAAACAGGGCCATACTTTTAATGCTGCACCTGAAGTCACACCTCTTTTCTCCAAGAATGGCAAATTCAATGCATTTGGTCTAGCATTCACTACAACATCTCTCTTTGGCTGGGATTACTTCAGGAAATAAGGACCAAAGGGTAAAAAACTATGGTGCTGAAGTAACCCATGGAAACAATGGCTGTGAACAACTTCAAACAGTGTACTTCCCTGCAAGTAAAAAGCAAATATTTTTTTCTGGAGCTTTTTCATGCCTCTTAAAAGCAGAATGTTCGTCCCAAAAACATTTGCAGGCAAATATTTGACACAGCTCTCATTCTGGAAAAAATGAAGTTATTTTTTCACACCCTGGTTAGCATTTGCCTGTGGTGCTTTTATGCCTATTATCAGAAGTTCACAGAAGCAGCAGAGATTGCCATCTGGGCTCTTCCACTGGCATCCTTCATAACTACTTAAGACTAATAACACAACATTATAAGCAGGATGGAAAATCTACACGTTTAGAAGTTTGTATACACCACTCATTTAAAGCACAAACCCCCAAAGACTCATGGGAACCATAGTTTACCCACCACAAGCTACAATTCCCAGCACCCTTAATAAAATACAATGCCCAGGACACTTTGAGGGAGTAATGGGTTTTAAATGCATTGTGTGCACACATCCTAACTGGGGAAAAAACCCAAGAAGAAAATTGTAGGAACAAATGAACAGTTCTCACAACAGAGGGAGGAAAGTAGTGCCCACTTCAAGGGCTGCTGGTTTTCAATCTATTCCTAAATAATCTGGAGTTAGAAGTAAGCGGTGAGGTGGTCAAATTAGTTTATTTTCTTAAATTACTGTTCTGCTGTTATCTTTGGAATGAGCATTTATTTGCTACTGTTGCAAGAGCTGTTATAGGAACTGGAAAAACTTACTTCCAATGAGTAAATGATCTAGTGGGTCTATTTCCAAACCAGGCTCACCTCACCAGTCCTGTGGCAAAGACTGCCATACCATACCAGTTGATATGGGGCTACATTTGCAATATATTATGAAATAATTTTAATACCTTTTTCCACAGTCATGACATCCCATAAAGAATCCAGGGGAACTGCAGTTAAAGGTATTGAGATTCAATATTAATGGTATGAATGGGGGGGGGCAGGAAGTAGGCAGTATTCACACCCTTCTGACCTGCTAGGCTAGCTTCCTTTGTTGAGGTGACAGCTGAAATGGCTGAAAGGCCATTAAGGGAAACAAAGGAAAGGGACTCTGTGTGAGATGACCAGTTTGTAGCTAGCTGGAAGACAAAGCTAGAGATTGGAGTAGAGTTTTGATGCTCGGAACCCCAACCATCATAGGCTCAGTTTGTACTTGTGTACATAAACCATATATCATAAAGACACCACAGTCTCAACTGTGCCTCATTTCCAAAAGGAAACATTCCAGTAAGTACCCGGAATCTCGCACTGCTCAGAGATTGAAGTGGCAATAGTAGTGATGATGATGATGATGATGATGATGATGATGATGATGATGATAACATAACCCCATCTTTCCTTCCCCAGGAGCCAGGACAGCAAACATACAAGTGAAAAAACAATTAAAATATCTACAATTCCAAGAGTGGTTTAATGATAAATCCCTCTTCCCAAGGGAGTGTGGGAATTTTAGCGCTGTGTGGGGAACAGGGATCTTCGAACAACTCTCAGCATCCTTAACAAACTGCAAGCAAACTCCCATAATTATTTGGGGGAAGTCATGTATAATAGTGCTTCAAATGTATGGTTCAAATGTGCTTGAAAAGAGACCCAACATACATGGGACAGAATAGGGTACAGTGAGAGCTCTGTCTTAAGAAACTTGGAAGTGACATCCAGGAAGATGTCTATGTTTGGGCAATGAAACATAAAATAACAAATAGCATATCTAAGGTTTTACTGTTTGTTGAGATGATGAAATCATAATAATTTTCATTACATGCCCTAGATATGGTTGCTAAAATAAGGAAATTCTGAGATGAAAGAGGCATAGAGAGCATCAAAGAAACTGTTTAATATGTTCGGGGAAACCATGAATATTCATGCCAATGAAATCACATTACAACCTAATGGAACAGCAGTTGACCACCATGCTGCTGAAATGTAATTCAGGCATAAATATTCGGATACCTTTCTACGGTGACAAACCTCTGGAATTGCAGTGGAAATAAAAGTATATAGCATAACTCATAACCAATGTATTATTCTTGGATGAAACACACATACTAATAGGAAGAAGGGGAAAAGAGTCTTGTCTCTTACATTGCGAGGTTGAAATTTTCACTGTTGTACAAGAACTTTAAATGATGCAACATGTGAGGTTGAACGGCATTCCCCAACTTAGTGAAATATGATCATTAGCAGGCCCACTAGTGCAAGCTTTTAAAGCAGAGTCATCTGTTAAATTCAATTTTATTTCACTGGCTGGTGATTCAGATGAGTCTTTTCCTTCCTGGAATGGTCATCTATGTGCATGATCTTCAAAAGCAGCATTTAGTTGCCAACTTCATTCCCAGTTCTACTCTTACTCACACAGCACACTTGGATCATAATGCCTGGCCACACATAACCCCACAATAAAACAGAATGAAACGTTTATTGCCTACAAATGACATTGTCTCACTGCTGCTGAGACAGCCCAAAGGTTCAGGTCATTCAATTGCTTTGTAGTGTTAAGCAAATGAAAAGAACTGAATTGACCATTCTAATACAAGGGGCCTATTGTGTTCATTCTTGACCCATGCAAGATCACATTGTTATTCAAATATTTTCATAATTGCCCCAATCCAGAGCTCCATGTGTGCTTGAATGCTAGCATAGAGCTCTTATGCACCCCCTTCCCTTTCAATGGATAGAGCAACAGTTCCGCATATGCTAAAATGTGTGCACACAAATATGCACCCTCCCTTTGCATGCCAGGATGCTCTTGTCTATGTGACTGATTGCTGGTTAAAGGCCAATGCCGTGTAAATTTGGGGAGGTGTATAACTGCTATGTTTCCTGGCTGTATCATAGGAAAACACCATAAATGTTCTATCAGAGGCAATAGATGAATTGCTACTGTGCCCAGCAACTTATGTTTAGTATCACAATTTTTGTTATAATTAGATAATTCTGTTACTGCATTTTTAAGTCTTTCACTTCCACTTCACTTCATGAATATGTAAGAAATATATATAGATAATTTAACCATTGAGTTACTTCACTACCCAGTTCATTTAGCTCTGCAGTGTTGCACAGACTTAATGATGGTTCTACAAATGACTTGCTTGTTAAAGCTCCAAATTTAATAAGAAATTTATTTCTGCTGACAGCTCCACTGTACTTAGCATTCAAAATATCAAAGGACAATTGCCAAATGTTCATAATGCAAGTTGTCAGGAGTGCAATCTGGAATAATGGAATATACATCTTGCAAACTTGCACTTTGATATGGCAAATCACTTGGTCAGCAAGCAAATTGATTCATTTATGATTTCCTATTATTGCAAGTAGTGGGTATGTTTTTACAAGAAGTTCCACTCTCTGAAGACTTACAAACGCCATCATGTAAAATCACCTACAGAACAATATCAGTTATGAATATCAGTCATACAGAGTATACTGATACTGAGTACATGGATAATAATAATAATAATAATAATAATAATAATAATAATTTATTATTTGTACCCCGCCCATCTGGCTGGGTTTCCCCAGCCACTCTGGGCGGCTTCCAACAAAGATAAAAAATATATGTCACATATTAAAAACTTCCCTGAACAGGGCTGAGAAAATTTGCACTTGCCATAAAATTATTTTCTCACAATTCAAAATGTCACAAAGGATTTAAAAATGATGATGAGATGATGATGATTTGGCTTTCAATTTTGGCTTATTTTCTGCTTAACATTAATCCAAAACACAGGGTCAAATTGCACATTATGTTAACCAGGGGAGCATCCGTTTTTTTTAGGGAGAGCACCCAGGAAGTAAGAGGGGGTGGGAACACAAAGTGCCCATTGACGTCAAGTGTTATTGGGTTAAGTAGAATAACCATGGGGATATTGTGGAGACTAAAGCCATACTGCACGCAGCATTCATATAGGTGCTCTACTTCAACATAAACACTTCTGTGCTTGAATCCTGACTGTACGAGACACTAGGCCAGTTCACATGTACCAATCCTGGATTAGCGCCAAGTTATACATTATGTTAGTCATGCTTTAAAGTAAAGGTCTTTAAACAGGCCACTTATTTTGAAGAAAAAAGGCAGCAGTTTAGGAGGTGTGATATTGTCCTTCGCCTCAGGCACATAAATGTCTGGGGCTGGGCCTGCTTACAGTCTTCGCATCTGTTCCGACTGCTGCAGTACCATTTCTCTATATGATTTATTATTATATTCCACTGAATATTAGAGTTCATTTCTTAACCCAGCTGTGCTATACACACCCCACAGTCAGCTGGATCCTTCCATTTGCTTGGGGAAGGAATGCATCAGTGATACCAAAGCTCTGACTCTGTTTTATTTCAGCCTTGATGGGACATCAGGAAAATAATAAAAGAGGATCAAACTGGGACATTAACCGGTAACAACTGACTGAACCTGGTGCTTTTCATTCAGCAAACCCTTTTTGTCCATTTGCAAGTGCCCTTAATTTAGAAAGCAGATTTTTTACTACTATTCTTTGGGCACTGGCACTGACTCAGGACCAGCTATTGGCAGTCCTCTGCTGTCGGCTGGCCCTTGGCAAAACATTTGGTCTGATCTATTCTCAGAAACTCACTTGCCAGCTGTCTAAAATCTATTCAGAGCTCATCTGTGCTTTGGAATTGCTTCTGACCTGAGGGTTATTGTGATTGATAATGTAAGCAGATCTTCAAGAAGATGAAGAAGAACCAGCTAACTATATGATCAACAGGCAAATCCTTGTCAAATGTGTTTAATTGTAGTAGAACCATCCCAGTGCCACTTGTTTGGCTACTTATTACAGCACCAAGGCCCCCAAAAACCCTTTCTGCCCATAGCCATGGAGGTTAAAACATTATGGTTCATCCTGTGGAGGCTGTGAGTATTATTTGTGTATTATGGGTGACCCCAGTATTTGAACGCTGCTCACCGTGTGGGTGACTATGAAAACAGAAAGTCTCCGATCAGCTCCTGGAGCACAGTCGACATGAGCAGACATGCCACTAGGGAGGACAACTGTTCACATCCATATCTTCATCTGAGATTAATAGGAAGCTGAGATGAATGGGAAGCTGTGGGGGACATCAATCTGCAAATCACACCTCTTCTATTATTCAGATGATATTGCTGGATTAGGGCAATGATCTATCTCCAGGTTGTTATCTCTCTTCTTATTATCTCTCTCAATGGCCATTGTTCTTATTCTAAGTACCACAGGGTTGGTCAGGAATTAGAAGTGTTATGTCTCCCAAGTTATGCATCCTCTGTAAAAGAACCCCCACTCCTAAACCCCGTATGTGATGTAGAACATGTTCAAAAATGATTGGGAAGATGCAAAGCTGTCTTATAGTGAGTCAGACAACCAAATTGCCTAGCTCAGTATTGTTGACGTTTTCCAGGATTTTAGGCAGGGACTCTCCTAGCCCAATCTGAAGTTGTTGGGGGTTCAACCTGGGACCTTTAGTTTGCAAAACATGTGCTCTACCACTGACCCATGGCTGACCATTAATTCTTCTTAGGTTTTCTAATGCGTTTCATGCTGTGAATTTAAAAGGGCACACACAAGCGAATGAGTATGTTCCATGGCATTCTCAAACCAAGGAATTCCAGTACTGGTTGTGATCAGAAGAGTAGACTAAAGTGTTGTTGATTTAAATATAAAAATATACCGTATTTTTCGCCCTATAAGACGCACTTTTTCCCCTCCAAAAATGAAGGGGAAATGTGTGTGCGTCCTATGGGGCGAATGCAGGCTTTTGCTGAAGCCCGGAGAGCGAGGGGGGTCGGTGCGCACCGACCCCTCTCGCTCTCCAGGCTTCAGGAAGCTATCCGCTAGCCGTGGGAGACCCAGCTCTCCCAGGGCTAGCGGAGACCTTGCTGGCACCCAGAAGCTTGGGGCGCGCTGAGCTCCGCACGCCCCAAGCTTCGGGCTTAGCACAGCGCACCTGGGGGGAAAATAAAAATTCCCCCCCCTTTATTTCCCCCCAAAAAAACTAGGTGCGTCCTATGGGCCGGTGTGTCCTATGGGGAGAAAAATACGGTAAAATATTTCAAAGGAGCATAGTAAACAAATAAAATGTCTTGCAAAGTCAGCACGGTGGAGTCTGAAGGACAGCTGAACAACCCGAAAACCAGGCACATGTTAATGTAATACTTTAGCCTGCAGTTTTGAGAATACATGCCATGACCCTTCCTCAGTTTTTCTTCAACTCTTAATAGCACATAACTCAGACGTAGTTTCTACCTGAGTGGAACATCTGACTTTGTTTTACAAGTAATTCATTAATGAGTCACCTACATGCCTTAGGTGGTTTATATCCATTATCCCCACTTAACAGTTTGGCCTCAGGATGCCTTTCAATATAAATAATCTTCGAAGATGCTTGTATAGCAGAAATGTGTTTCTTTTTATAGCAAATCTGAAATTAGCTAATTTTATTTGACTTTCTTTCTCGAGATGAGCATGAATTATGAAATACCATACAGCTGGCACGAAATTTACTAATATGGCAGGGCTCCGACAAACTCTGCACAAATACACAGAACACATGTTCCAGTCATTTTTCTCTACATGACTTTTAACTGGTCAGGTGGAGTTTTAAAGTAGACCTTGACGGATGAAAAGTCATTTTAAATTGCATCTCACATTTCAGAAATAATTCTTTAAAGCTCTCGGTACTTCCTCCATGATTTATATTCTTTTTCGTGTAAGTCCTCTGAGAGGGTCAGGAGATCCCAGTTCAAGGAGTAGCTTTGGTATTATCCCACTCCCCCAAATCATCTCCTGCCTGTAGTTTTCTATTAAGGTAAACTGGGAAAAATAAAACATTAACTCTGCTAAAAAGGAATCTTACTTTTAGATATATTGAACCAAATGTATAACATATTGATTTCCAAGAAAAATGATAACTACTCTAGTGACTACATAAATTGTTTCAATGTTCAAAGTGGAACAAAATTACTAGGCTTCCATGGAGCCAACCAATGGAGTGCAAATGATTCATGCTGTCTACCAAGTATGTGTTGCATTTGTGTTTCCCTCCCTCTTTCCATTTAGGAGCTCAGCTGAGTATCCTGTAAGGTAGGGTAGGCTCAAGGCTTCATGAGCTTTGCCACAGAACAGATATTTGGACCTGGGCTTTCTGAAACAGCAATCGTTGTTGAAAGGTGGAAAGCCTTTACAGGTGGAGAAAGTTATTTGGAACAGACACACAAACCACTCTTCGTTTCTCTTTGTTTTTCATTTTTTTCAGTTCAGCTGCCTGTACTTCCAGATCAGTTTGCATTTAAAATAAGTTCACATGAAAATCTGTGAAAATTTTTGCACGCTCTTCACCGAATATACACATTTTTGCATGCAGTTATGTCCCAATATAGGGGACGCAGGTGGCATTGTGGGTTAAACCACAGAGCCTAGGACTTGCTGATCAGAAGGTCAGTGGTTCAAATCCCTGCAATGGGGTGAGCTCCCGTTCCTCGGTCCCTGCTCCTGCCAACCTAACAGTTCGAAAGCACGTCAAAGTGCAAGTAGATAAATAGGTGCCACTCCGGTGGGAAGGTAAACGGTGTTTCTGTGCGCTTCTCTTGTTCACCAGAAGAGGCTTAGTCATGCTGGCCACATGACCCAGAAGCTGTACACCAGCTCCCTCGGCCAATAAAGCGTCAAGAGCGCCGCAACCCTTTACCTATGTCCCAATATAAGCATTTTTTGCAAACAATTTTCCCTAATATATATATTTTTTTACTAATATAAGTGTTTATAATCATTTTTAATACTCCCCCCCAAAAAATAACATAAAAATATAAATACAGCAAATGAATGCACACTTTTCTCTAATATGCACTTTTCTCCACATTGTGGAACCACACCTGTGAGCAGTCCCGAATTGACCGGGACATTCCAGAATTAAAGAAGCCACCCTAGCTTCTGATTGGATGTCCCATTTTCAGTGCTGAGTTTTTCCACGAGTCAGCTGACTCCTGTGAGAGCTCAGCACGCAAAGATGCACATCTTACACTCAAAAACAGGCACCCAAGGTGGAGCCCATTGAGGTGGAGCAGAGGGAGTTTCTGGTGGTGCAGGCAAGGCTGCCACCACTGGCCCCAGAGGCCGTGTCTCCTCTGCCTGATATCACCCCCACCAGAGGAAGAAAAGAAGACAACAAAGGCAATGGGGAAGAGGAGGAGGGGAAGGAGGTGGAGGTACCGGTCTGGCACTCACTGAAGGAGCTGCCTCCGGTAACAGAGACAGGGGGCTGGTGGCAAAAGATACATGTCCCGAATTAATCAGCAGAACGTGGGTAGGTAGGCAGAACTACACTGCAAAACTGGGAGAAGTATGGAGGCCAGCTGTGTTGTGGTTCAATGAGCAAGCCTCACATGCTGCAGCTATCGCTGGGCCACACCATTCCAACTGCAAGTGGGGGGTGCGGTGCGAAGTCTTTCAACAATCCTTCATAAACTCACCCAAACCCTGCACGTAATGAAGCTAGCATGTCACTCAAGCATTCTGGTTTTATACATGCAGGTGGTTGTACTAGGGAGGCATTCAAACACACCGTTCCCCATCCTAAGTGGTACTGCCCAGCAAGATATGCATTGTACCAGGTTGCTGATAATGTAGTAAAGGTAAAGGTAAAGGTATCCCTGCCCTTACGGGCCAGTCGTGTCCGACTCTAGGGTTGTGCGCCCATCTCACTTAAGAGGCCGGGGGCCAGCGCTGTCCGGAGACACTTCCGGGTCACGTGGCCAGCGTGACAAGCTGCATCTGGCGAGCTAGCACCAGCGCAGCACACGGAAATGCCGTTTACCTTCCCGCTATAAAGCGGTACCTATTTATCTACTTGCACTTAGGGGTGCTTTCGAACTGCTAGGTGGGCAGGAGCTGGGACCGAAAGAGCGGGGATTCGAACCGCCGACCATACGACCGGCAAGTCCTAGGCACTGAGGTTTTACCCACAGCGCCACCCGCGTCCCATGCTGATAATGTAGTTTGCCTTTAAAAATAATCTTTGAGAGACAATCACTCTCACCCCAAACAAACCCATCACTAACACCTCTATTCAAACCCTCGCTTCCTGCTCTTGCCTAGGACACAGCAAACCCTCCTGAGGTCGATGAGGGTGTTTAGACATCATCTGCAGTGCACCTGGGGAACGGAGTGTAACTGTAGGAATGGAAGCCTGACTGAAATCAGTATCAATTTAAAGACTTCCTACAAAATCAGTACATATTAAGGGCAGCTGCATAAATCAGCTTAGCTTTACAGAAGGCTTCATAACTGTACTATTTAATGTAATAATAACCTTGTCCTTTCTCTGTGGGAATGAAGTAAGTGAACATACATTTTCGCTATATATCCCACTATATTTTGATCCTGAAAACAATATAACTTTTTTATTTTACATGCTACACCTTAAGAACAATCTTGTACAACAAACTAAATTTATATTTTCATATAAATTGTAACTCATTTTCAACACCATTTCCTATTATAATATTTATATTTTAATGCTCTCTCATAAATGGTTTTAATTTTGGTCTAGTTATAGTAGTCCATTTCCTTCATGAAGCTAATCCATGGTGTTTTAGCAAATGATAGGTTTTGCCTGTAAATAAATCATGATTCAATTCCCTCAATGCAATTAATTCCACATTCTTATTCCAATATTATAGCTTCTAGTGATCGTCCAGCAAATACTATTGCATACGCTCATTAGCTTTCTTTTCATTTTACAGTATACGATCATTATCTCCTAGGAGGCAAACTAACCACTGTTTGTCCCTAATCACCATTGAATCTAACTATTCTATTTTCTGTGTCGTAATTCTTACCACTGGAAAGCACCTGTGCCTCCAAGACGTCATCTGACAAACTGGGAAACTTTATTCAGGTTTCTTCATTTACCCACAAGAAGGATGAAATTGCCATTTGAATCAGAGCTCTTATTCTAATCCTAACATCCCATCTTCCTCTGTTATATGATCTAAGAGCATCTTGTAAATCATCTACACTGCTCATTTTCTAATGGCAGATTTTAGTCTCGATTATGTCAAGGTAACAAATTTAAAATGCATGTGCAGGAACTAGGCTTACTTGAGGAATCCAGTACTTGAGATTTTAGAGGGTGAAGTGTTAGTGACACAAGAAGACCCGTTTTATATAGCTGCCATGTTACATACTCCTGTTGTGTCACGCCAGGCAAGATTGGCCTTACCATTAGGCAGAGTGAGAAGGGACAGGTGCTGAAGGGCAACAGACCCCCCCCCCCGCAACCATCCTGAAGAGTCCCCACATCTCTAGCCATTGGAGAACAAAGCTATACGTGCCACAGGCCTGTCATACTCACACATCCTTTAAAACTAACCTGCTACCCTCAGGTGCATTAAAATGGCAGCCCCAAGCCACAACATTTGTAGGTTAGAATGGTTTTTGTTGCTGGTGGTGCAACCTGGGTCAGTGTAAGGAGATGGGAGGGAAGATGGGGTGAGGCCTTCTGAAGGAATTGGGCTATTCTCAACTGTTGCCAACCCCTGGCACTGTAACCATGATTAATTCACCATACTGGCAGCTGGCAGAAATTTAAAGTATGCCCAACGAGGCTAAAGATTACCCCTAGGTCTCTTCTGCTTGTTTCACAAAGGAAAATCACTTTATATAATTTAACCTCCTCGTACCTCAAACCTCTCACAGCACCAATCTTTTGCCCACAGTATATCGCATTGACACTTAATATTCAGCTCTAAAAACCTTACCGATATTTTAGAGAAATGAAAAATCCACATTTTAAAACCTACAGCTGCTGTTCATGGCTGAAAAATGATATTCCAGGGACTTAATACAATAAAAAAAAATATTATTAAAGTAAATCTACTGTATTGTGAGATCTTGTATTACATGCAGCACAGCCATAATACATCATATAATTTCATTAATTAAAAAGAAAATCAATTACTAACGCTTACATTATTCTGAAGCCTTGCTGTGTAACCACCACAAATATTCATTTAAGTAACAAGTACCAAATGAAAGAATGCCGTTTATGCTACATTTAGTCCATATGTGTCAAAGACAAATATGAATCATTCTTTCATTTGTTGCTCCAAAAGAATCTTAAGCAAGAACAAATGAAGTAGTATGAAATCAAGAAGACTTTGAAATGCTAAGAAAATTGAGTGCTTCCTAGCGTGCTGCTTGGTGGAATTGTAAACAGACCAGTGGGAGAAAACAAAGGTCAAATAAACATGGCTAATATAAAAATGTTCACTCAATAATGTGCTAGACGGGCAACTTGATGCATGCAGCTCTAAAGGTGTGAGCAGCAATACTGACTTGGGTGACATCACAAATCATGTCAATCAATTAATTGTCATCATGCACTCCATGCTGCCTGGAATCCTATGACATTCCCCAATGTAAGTCAGAGCTGGAAAGGGAGAAGAGCAGCTAGTAACAACAGACCGATAGACTCAGTGGAAGGGTCCAAAGTGGGGGAATGTAGCATCAAATTCACTTTGTCTAAGCCCCCTTCATGCATTACCTGAGAGAGAGGGCTCTATACAATGAGCTGGGAGTCGGTCTGCACCGCTGGCCCTGCCTCTGGCATTGTGCAATGAGGATGCACATCTGAAAAGAAGCCCTTGCTTTTCATGCATACAGGTTCCATACTACTAGAATGACCACACAAACGTTGGTGCAAGGCCAGCCCATCTGCACAATGCTGTGGGTGAAGCCAGTAGTGAAAGAGAGAGAGGCCCAGTGGGCAGCTTTCAAAGTCAGGTTGGTTTAGAAATTAAGTTGAGCTATGGCCAATGGGTGTTATTTTCAAAGCTTATCTTGGAAGACAATCTTATGTGAGTTGAGAGGAAGTCACCCAACCTGAATAGAGTCCTTCCCCCCCCCCATCGCTTTTGATAGGGCATTAGATCACTTTAACAAATTAGTAAATTGTTTGGTATGTTCATCCCAATTACAGTTTGGAAAGCACATAGCATATGGGGGGAGCCAGGTAATGGCAAGTGTCTAGATATTCCAATGATGAGTCATTCCATCAAAGAGTGAAGTCCTGCAGTAATTTCACTATCCTGGCCAGCATGTCAAACTGGGTACCTGAATCTACACTGAGTGTCAAAAGACAGATTTTTCATGAGACTTGATTTTGGCTTTGCAGTGTCGTCACAATACCAATCAGTATTTTTTTGTAAGCAGGATTCCCTCCTTTGAAAGTAATCAACTTAGTCAGGTGTCAGAGGAAAATGCTACTTCCTCAGTCAAGGAATTTTGGAATGGGACTGCCCCTCAGCTGAAATAGGATTTTCCCCCCAGTTGTGGACTCGGAAACAGTAGCAAGATGATTTACAGGTAAGCACTTAGTTCCCCCATCTGACTATTCACAGCTCCAATAAGTGACTTGAATTGTGTATGTGTAATGAAATGTCAGCCCATCCCTTTCCCAAGTTACTTTCCTACCCCAATCTCATTACGTTCCTCTTCATCATATTGAACTGTACTCATCACTAATCTACTTACCTGTATGCCAAACCAAGTAATTTTAAAATGTATTCTTCTTTGCTTTTTGTATTGACTCCATCTCCACCTCCTCCCCTTCCCCATTTAGTATCATTGGTACGGGACTCATAGTATCCATCCATTCATTTTCCTTCTTTCAAGCCATTGATATTTAAAGTGAATAATGTTGTTCTAACATTGATCTTGTTGCGCTTCACTAACTGCCAAGAATAAACAATATAAGTTTATGGCATTGATTTCATGGATTTCAATTTCCCCCCCAATCATGTTCTTGTTAAGCACCTTGTAAAATGCTTCATGTCACATACTCATCTCCTTTGCTTCATGATCTAAGTGTACCCAATAGGCTTCGCCTTGGGATTCCTCCCCCCCCCCCCCCCGCCTTCCCTAGTGGCTGGCACACTGCTGGTCAATGGAAACAGATCTAACAAAAACATCAACCATAATAGCACATGTAAAGTTGTTCTGCTACATGTGTGCTGCTGTGCTCAACCTGCTGCTATCCAAGCTGTTCCCAATCTTGCAACTTTCCATTGTATATTCAGCATCTTGCAGAGTTCTGAAAAAGTCAAATGCAAAAACAGACTACTTTCTTTAGCAATGTAAGAGTAGCTTCTGAAAAGACTACATTTCAACATCAGCTCAGCCACAGACACTGGTAGAAGTCATGGCTGCATATCCTAATTCAGAATCTTCACTTAAGCATGCCTATTTCTAAGACAATTAGTCTGTGGGTAACATTTTTCTGGGGTCAACGGCCCTATCCTAGAAGAATGCAATTATGGCATGTTCCTTCCAGAGGAAACCATAGGGTAAAGAAAGGCAAGTCTTTATGGTAATAGTTTCCTGTAAAGATACTTGTGCATTCCTTTCAACGACAGTGTCTGCATCTTGAGCATTTTTGTCTCCAATATCCTATCATGACATTTATGTGTGTGTGTGTGTGTGTATGCAATGAATACCAACAAAATGGACTATCCTGAGCAATAAAAGTTGAAAATTCAAAGCAGCTGAAAGGAACTAAAAAAGAAGGTGCCTTCTGAATTTTGGCATATCATCCCAATTTGTGCTTCTGTGTGCCTATGTGATTTGAAAGAGAATGAGTTATGTTTTCTTTTTCCTGCTTAGCTGTTTTCACAGGCCTACCTGGAGTAGAGAATATTTCTGTGAACTGTGTATGCATAACCAAGACTCTTTGAACAAATCTGAATGGGCTTCCTGATGACACTGCATTCAGAGGACAACACAGAAAATGTGTACACAGAAAATGTAAACCCTAGTAATCTCCTTGCAGCTGAGACTGCCGTGCTTTAAATCCCCCATATTCCAATACCATGTCTTTACAAAACCACCACCACCGCAATAACTTCCATTTCATGTAAATGAAAATGAACATTAGATGCAATGGGTGAAAAAAACCCTAAAGACTATCATGCTATTATGTTCATAGATGGCTGTGGATGAGAAGATGAAAATGCATTTTCCGTTACATACAGTATATGAGTGAGTCATCTATGAAAGGTTGTAGCTCAGTAGTACAGCATTTGCTTTGCATGCAGGAAGTCCCAGGTTCCACTCCTGGCATCTCCAAGAAGGGCTGGGAGAGACCCCTGACTGAAAAGCTGGAGACCCTCTGCCAGTCAATGTAACCATTACTGAACTAGATGAAGCAATGGTATGACTCAGTATATGGTACCTTCCTATGTTCCTATAACTCAGCCCCTCCCAAACATAATTATAAGCATGATAATAATCATATGTTTGGAAACACCCTACCAAAACCCTGCATGCATAAATGAGACTGTTGACCCATGTATTGTTATTACTGTGAAATAAATGCAAGCTCTCAGTTCCATTCATGTTGGTGACTGAATATTTCAGTGATGCCACATCTTCTGCTATTAAGGAAGTTCCTTGTTTTGATCCAGTTAAACAACTGAGTGATGTGCAGCAGGTACTTTACTGAAAAGCATCACAGTGCAACAAATATCTTAGTTCTTCAAAAGGCAATTATGAAACCTTTGTACGGTTATCTATTTTCCTCGATAAATAACACTTTTCGGGATAAGTTTGATCAGGGACTAAGGGAAGCCACATTTTTTCAGAATGAGGAGACATTAATCTGTTTTCCCTCCAGCTGAGATATTCTCCCCAACTGCAGTTGTTGGCCGGTGGGCCAAAAAATTTAAGCTGACAAAAGAGAAATACAAGTTTGTATGAGCATTGTGGCTCATCCATCTGCAGGATGCATAACCTCACAGCTGTTTAAAAACAGGAGAGGAGAGAATGAAAGTCAACTGAGGAATCAGCAAAACTACTTTTATTGAACGTATGTATGAGTCAACCCCAGCCATTGTGATTAATGTGCATGATACCAGTTTGTATTTCAAAGATTGTGGCTTCTGTTGTAATCTGAGCATTTCAGCATTGACCACATGCATAAGAAATTAAAGATATTGTGAAAAGAGAAACTATTGAAAGATTTGACTATACTGATGCTTTGATTCTCACACTCATAGGTGGGGCACATTTTTTCTCACCATACATTAGAACAATATGTTCTACTTGTAGGATTGTATGTAAGGGTTCACAGAAACACTTTATCCAAAATTAGTGGTAGTTTCACTTTATCCAAAATTAGTGGTAGTTTTCCTGCAGTCATCTCGTGTCTGACATACATTGCACTGAATTTAAAAGTTCCCTTGCTCCAGTGAAGAATGGGAATTAACCCATGTAGTCCTTAGTTATGTGACAGATCCAAGATGCTTTAGGATGAGGTCAACATGCATGATTATCCTGAGGCTGGGTTAACTTAAAGGGACATGAAATCCTTGTATGTGTTGGATCCTTGGCACAATTCATTTCCATGTGGATTCACTGTGAGACCAAGTAAAATAAGCAGACCATGTGATAACAGAACACTGATTGTGTAAATAACCTCCTAGAGCCAAGGCCAGATATAGTTCCAAATATGCAAATAATACTTTTTATATGCTATAATTGCAACAATTTATTGAGCAAATGCATATTGAGTCCCAGTGTAAAATTCAATATAACATAATGGTTAATGTTGCTTGTTTCTGTTTAATTCAATCAATTCCCCTGTCTTTTTTCACAACATTTTCAATGAATATGATGATAACCAGGCAACAGCCACAAAAGGCAGCCCAGAAAATATCACTCTACAACTCTATTAATATAAAAAGTTAGGATTCCAGGTGGAGAAATCGAAGTTGGAAACAGAACTGTTAGAACCTAAGACTAAGGTACTTTCAAGAATGTATAATTTGCTGTTGAAATGGAACACACAAGACGAAATGGTTAAGTCGGCTATGATAAAATGGGCACAGGATATTGGGCATAACATTATGTTTGAGGACTGGGAAAGGCTGTGGACCACTGGGTTGAACTTTACTGCATGTAACGCTTTGAAAGAAAATGTAATGAAAATGATATACAGATGGTACATGACCCCAGTTAAACTCGCCAAAATATACCATTCGTCTGATAACAAATGTTGGAAATGTAAAGAAAATGAAGGAACATTCTTTCACCTCTGGTGGACTTGCTCTAAGGTGAAGGCCTTCTGGGAAATGATATATAATGAGCTGAAAAAGGTATTTAAGTATACCTTTACCAAGAAACCAGAGGCCTTTCTTTTGGGCATTGTTGACCAGAAGGTGTTAAAGAAAGATAGAACATTTTTCATGTATGCAACAACAGCAGCAAGGATACTACTCGCTAAGAACTAGAAAACTCAAGATCTACCCACACTGGAAGAATGGCAGATGCAACTGATGGACTATATGCAACTGGCGGAGATGACTGGCAGAATCCGAGACCTGGGAGAAGAAAGGATTGAAGAAGATTGGAAGAAATTCAAGACTTACTTACAGAAATATTGTGATTTAGTGGAATGTTAAGAAGGATGCTTGGTTATAAATAATTGGCCATCACTAAAATAGATCAGGAATTGATGATAAGAGAGATTAAGAGAAACAAATTTGCAGGAGAATTATTTTATTGTATTTAAGTAAGTGGTTACAGATTTGGAAATAAGATTATAATTTGCTTGACAAAAACTTATTAATGATGTAAGTGGGAGCGGGAGACGTGAGGAAGTTTAAGGATATTATGAAATTTTGTTAAAACAAAGTAACAATGTTTATTAATATTGTATTCTTCTTTCTAAAAACCCTAATAAATATTTATAAAAAAAAAAAAAAATACAACTCTATTAATACACTTCTTCTCCGAACCTCTAGTTGGTAGGCCAATGCTTTTCAAACAAAGGTCAGAAGTAAACAAAAAGTACTCAATTCAATCTGCCCGCAATATTTCATGAAGTGGGGATCTTTTCTCAATCTTGGCCTAGGCGGAGTTGCAGCCTATCAATAGGCAAAGCAAAACTTGTCTGGCATCAACAGCATATGCTAAAGAGCTGTCTGCACAGCACTGAGGCCAAACTGTCTGCAACACATTTGTTACAACTCTCCCATCCCAGGGCAGGCTAAAACAAATTTATTAGGCTCAGAACTGTATAAAGCCTTCGCCTGACGTTCTAGTGATGTTGGGCATATAGTCAATCTATACAAAACTTGAATTAATTTAGGGAGAGTCTTATGTGAGGAGAAAGGGCAAGACATTGTGTTTGTTGAATGCAGTTCAGAAAGCAGATGAGAGCTCTCATATACACACACCTTAATGTACAACACACATACACACACATTACCGCATACTCTTCGGGGGTACACCACTAGGACTCCTAGATGGCCAGTCTAGGAGTTCAGAGTGACAAGGAGATAGAAGGAGGAATGAGGGATTCTGTGATATCAGATGAATGATACTGCTCTTCAGAATTTCATGCCTCCCTTCTTGCTTCAAACGATGTATTTTGTCAACGCTCTCCTACACATGGTCAGGGCGTAACACCTGCAAATGGATATGTGCTGATCTTGGGGTATTCTTCCAGACAGAGGGCACATTCACAGGGGCCTGGTTGAGCACTGCTTCCTTTAGTTGAGAAAAGATTGTCAGGCTTTATCATTCTCCAATGATTAATGAAAAAGGAAACTGCATCCAAAAATTATGAAAGGAAAAAGGAAATGTTCGTGGAATTCTCATGGGTGGTGTGCAGTGTTCCTGTTGCCCTAACCTTACTTTTGAGATGGTGGAGGGGGCGAGTGTCCTTCTGTTTATACTGCAAATCTGTACACTGCAGCCTCCTCAGGTGCCCAGGGAAAGATGTCAAGAAGTAAATCTGGAAGTGCAGGCAGCCAGGGTGGCTGCAGAGTGCTAGAGAAATAAAAGCTTAGCTGACTTACAATTATATAGTAAACTCAAAATCCTGCACCCACCAAAGTTTTAAAGAAATTCTCAAGTGCAAAAAGAATAAGGCAGGAAAAATGGAAGCTTCTTTTGCAGCAGAAGGAAACTTTTGAGAAATAGTTTGGCACAGAACTAGTCTCAGGCAGAGAACAAATCCAGAAGGGTTATTGACCATGCATTAGAACTAGCCCACACTCAACTCAGAACCACCCTAGCATCTCAAAGGAGAAAGATCCCACCATTTGCCATGGAAAAGGACCATGGAGAGGCAAGAACCCCTGAAGCCCCTAGCCCCAAGTGATCCACCTACCCCAGGAAGCCACAGAATGAAGGGACTCTATGATCCCTGACACCTACAGCTTGTTCCTCTGCCCACCGTTACCCTGAACACCTAAGGAGCAGAGATGGTGACTCGGCTGAGCTGAGGCTCAGAACAGAAGACCCAATTAAAACCTGCCATTTCTGAGTCCTACTCATGAGGATGGGGCAAGGACTGAAGCATGCCCAGGGCTCCAGGAAGGAGTGGAGCAGGAGGAAAAGCTTTAAAAGCACTAAACTGCTGCTTCTGCAGCAACAGCTTCTTCTGATTAGTTCCCTGTGCCTGAACTCTTGGCTCCCTTGCTAACTGAGAATACTTTGCCTCAGACCAGCTCCTATTGCTCTTGCTTTGCCAGACATGCCTTGCTGGTATAACAAAGAATCTAACCAAACCAGTCTCAGGGGCATCTACCCAGCGGCGTAGCATGGGTTGTCAGCACCCGGGGCAAGGCAAGTAATTTGCGCCCCCTAACCCGGGGCAAGGCAAGTAATTTGCGACCCCTAACCCCTAACCTGCCGCCGCTGCCAGCTTCTTCTTGCTGCTGCCTGGGCTGGGGTATTTACGGTAAGGTAGCCACGGCGGCGGGTCCGTGTCAGGTGATCTGAGGCGAGTTGCCGCTGGCGCTGCCACCCAAACGACGCCGCTTGCCCGGAGGAGGGCAGAGAGGCGAGGAAAATGCAACATGGCCCAGCAGCTGCAGCAGCGGCGGCGGTGGCGGGGCTGTGAGGAGGGGCTGCCTGGCACGCCCTCCGCGGCCCTGACGCGCGGGGACCGCGGCGAGCGCTGAGAGCCGCTGCCAGCTCGTCGGTTCCACGAGACATGGGGCTCTGCTACAGCCTGCGCCCAAGGCTCTTCGGCGACTCCGGAGGCGGCGAGCGCCCCCCCCCCCCAGATATTGTGCCCGGTGCGGCCGGCCCCCCCTGCACCCCCACGCTACGCCACTGCATCTACCCCAACCACTTTCAAATTGATTGCTGGACTTCGTTTGACGTAGTAGGCTACAGGTTGAGCAGATCTGACCCAATCAGCATTGTGGAAAGCATATTCTACTACTGCGCTATGATTCTTTTAGGCTCTATTTTTTTTGCTCCTGATCATTATTTACATCAGGCTACCTCAGACAATACTGCCTGAGGTGCTTCAGAACCTCAGGCCAATATGCCCAAGCTACTTCAGAGCAGCAATACAAAAAGTATGGAGCATTGAAAAAAAGTATTATTATCGCATGTTTTGGTGCGAGAAAAATGGGCTGTTACATTTGCATTTGCAGCGGTTGAATTTCTTGGCATTAAACCTGCAGTGTTAGTTCCTGGTGAATGGCTTAAGACAAAAGGCATTTGCTGTATAAAACAGTACCAAGCTTTTTAAATACAAGAAAATGATTTTGCTTTAATTTGATCTCATTTCTTTCTTCTCTGAAACCTTTTTTTTCTTTCAGATAAAAAAACCCCAAAACAAACAAAACACCAAATCCCTAATCAAAACATTTTTATTTATTTTTTTGCCCAGTGGAACCTTGCTAATAAAAAGTGGGATAATTGATAGCAGTTTGCAAAAAAATTCCCCTTTAGCATTTGTAGTTGAACTTGTCTATTTTGGCCTGAGGGACCAGGGAAAAGGGAGTGGGTGTTCTTACTGCATTATTCATCTTGCAAAGGAAATGAAATGTACAATACTCTGATGAAGATACTTCTGTCTTTGTGCAGCAACTGAGTTTATTCTGAGCAGTCTTTATAGATTACCAAATATTTAGCAGAACAAATCAGAGCCTGCAAGAATATATTTATATTGCAATTGACAGATAAATCCTGTAGGGGGAGTTTGCTTATTACTCTTCTAGTGGAATTGAATATAGAAAATAACTGTAGCGATGTTTTCATACATACAGTTTCACAATTTAAACACATTGCAGCATCATGCAAGTCAAAGTTGCAGACATGCAACACACACACATTTTTATAGTTGCAAAATTGATTTCCAAAGGGAGAAGGAAGAACTGGCACCTCTCGCTCAGATTCCTAAATTTGACACTGCTGTGTAAGCTTAAGGAAGTTGTGCACCTGTGTCATAGAACTCTTAGCAGCATGCAATGCAACACGACCTGGTTTTCCTCCTCATTCCTTAGCCTTTAAGGTGATAATGAGCCTAGGAGGCTGCCTTATACCAGGTCAGACTATTTGTCCATCTAGCCCAGCATTGCCTACATGTTGACTCCCAAGGATTACTCTTGGCTGCGGCTCATGGTTAAGAGGAGAGACTGCGGTACCGAGTGCAAAACGTCTGAGACTGCATTACTGCCAGTGGGGGACTTGCACCAGCTTCCTGATATTGAACCAGAAATTGGAAACCACTCTATCTCGTATTGGTGGGCAAGGGTCTGCAGAACCGAAACCTGAAGAATCAGACTGCACAGAACAGGAGCTAGGATTGATACTTAGAAAAATGCAATCGTCCTCTTTGTTTTTTGGAGAAAAGTGTGCCTTGTCCTGTTTGGACTTCAAACGGGATGTATTTTTCATGTATTCAAGCTCTTTCTTCTCCTCCTCCTCCTCCAAACTGTGTGGGCAGAGGTGGGTCTGATGGGAGGAGAAGAGCAGAGGTTTGAGTGAGACAGGGTGGAACAATGAGGAGGACAGCCAAGAGTGAGGGTGAGAGTTATTGTGGGATGTGGGCAGGGAGGATGGGTTGCAGAGAGAGAGAGGAGGAGGATTGCAGGGCACAGGCCTGCTCTGGTGCCGGCAGAGAGAGGCTTCTTTTTGCCCTTGCAAAGGGGGCAGGTGAGTCGGACTTGGAAAGCAAGTGGGGGGCGGGGTTTACAAATGGGCCAGCTCTGGTGGAGAGTGGAAGAGTTTGCAGGGCATGGGCAGTGAGGAAGGACAGGTGACCACAGAGCAAGATCAGAAGGAAAAAAATATATTCAAGGAGCATATTCAGTGCAACTATACGCCCTATATGGCCTAGGACCCTCGTACCTACGGGACCGCCTCTCCTGGTATGACCCATGGAGGACCTTACAGTCTTCAAATGAAAACATCTTGGAGATCCCAGTCCATAGGGAGGTTAGGCTGGCCTCAACAGGAGCCAAGGCTTTTTCGGCTGTGGCCCCGATCTAGTGGAATGCTCTGTCACAAGAGACTAGGGCCCTGCTGGACTTGACATCTTTCTGCAGGGCCTGCAAGACAGAGCTGTTCCACCAGGCCTTTGGCCAAGGCACAGTCTGACCCCCTCCTTCTATAATCCTCATAGAACTCTAGCTCAATGGTTGCCATTAATTTGGCTCTGAATTGATTTTAGAGTGAATTGATTTTAGAATGTATTTCAATTAATTGATTGTGATTTTATGTAAACTGTGTTATTTTTACTGTTGTTAGCTGCTCTGAGCCCAGCTTCAGCTAGGGAGGGCAGGATATTATTATTATTATCATCATCATCATCATAATCATCATCATCATCATCATCATTATTATCATCCAGAGCAGAGCAGAGCAGCTAAAACGTGATGGCACTGTAAACCCAATTGCAGTGGTTTGCTTTGAAGTCATTGCTGCACCAGGTAAAATAATTTTAGCCCCCCCAGTCCTCCCCAACCTGTCCCATACTTTGCTCAACCTGTTCTTTATTTTGACCGACCAAAGGTGGCAACCCTGGTTCTTTGTAAAGCAAAATATAAATACAGTAAATAAACGTGCAGCTTCTCCTTCATGTATGAGAGAAGCATCACCACCCACATTGTTGCAAGAGAAGGGAAAGGGATATCTGGCAACACACTATTCTCAGTAGGAGAAGAAAGGCTGCTTAGGCCCTGCAAATGTTCAAGTGAAGAATTAATATTACATTGTGGCCATTCAAGCAACCGAAGAGTAGCAGGTGCTAGAAATGGTGACTTAAATTTTCAAAGAGAACATATTTTAAGAACCCTATATTCTTTCCTTAGCTTACAGAAACTAAGCAGCTGGAGATCTGATTACGGGGCCTGGTCTTGGTGCCTATTTTATGCAGGATTTCTAATTTTAGTAATATGGGTTTTGTCTAATATAGAGATTTTTCAAGAAATTTTCCTCAATATTATGCATTTTTTTATTACCCACATTCCCACTAGTATGTGCATTTTTACTCACTCTCTCCCTATTAAACACTTTTGGGTACAGTGGTGCCTCGCAAGACGAAATTAATCCGTTCCACGAGTCTCTTCGTTTTGCGGTTTTTTCGCCTTGCGAAGCACGGCTATTAGCGGCTTAGCGGCTATTAACGGCTTAGCGGCTTAGCGGCTATTAACGGCTTAGCGGCTGTAAGAAAAAGGAAACAAACTCGCAAGAACTCGCAAGACGTTTCGTCTTGCGAAGCAAGCCCATAGGGAAATTCGTCTTGCGGAACGACTCAAAAAACGGAAAACCCTTTCGTCTAGTGAGTTTTTCATCTTGCGAGGCATTCATCTTGCGGGGCACCACTGTACTTACTTTTTTTTGTTTGGGAACTATACCACATTTGGAGAAACATAGCAGTATTTGGGTATTGCATTCTTTTGGTGCAAGTAAAGTAGGCTCACCTAAAAATGGAAACTGAACTGCATTTCCCACCCATCCCTATGAACAATATGTGTCCATGCAGCAAGACTCGCTCTGTCTTTTGAAAGAGATGCACTTAATTTGAAGCTTTGTTCTTATTCCAGAGCTCGACAGCCCTACAGAATGAAATATATTTCAGAACAGTGAAGCTCCACAGGATCCCTGATCTTCAATATTATTGTCGGGGATATCTAATGTGGAAACTAGAAATAGTGATGTTAGTAACTGAACTGAAGAGCCTCTCCAGGGGATTCGCAATTTACTTTTCTTTCAACAATGAAAAACAGCTTAGTTAAACTCTCCATGCTTCATGTAACAAGAAACCAAACACTGAAAGTGGAAAGCCAAACAATTGAGAACTTTCCAAACTACACTTACCACATGGAGAAATGTGGTTACTTAACCCTTGACATCCTACAGATATCCAGGCATTGAGCACTTTCCTAAATGCAAATTTAAAATCAGGGGCATGCTCAACTCTAAAAAGAAAGGAAGGAAAAGGAATAGAAGCCAAGAGTTGCTCAAAAGTTATTTCTTAAATTATAGTGTTGTACAATTCACCATTTAAAATGTAAACATGCTTCACCCTAGCATTTTTTCTTCCTTTGAACATATTCCTCCATTCTGTCTTTCTACCAAAGTGTTTACATCTACAGAACCACATACCGCAAAAGGACAAACAGAAATAAGGGGAGTACATATCTTAAATGGTTTTTGACATGACCTTGGCCTACCATGAGAACGGAAGTGAAGGTGAAGGAATCTCGATGACCACAGACTAGCTGTCTGTTGGAATATGGGCCAGAAAACTATTTCACTTCCCACATCTATGTAAATGCGGTTGGGCACAGTTCCTACCCAATTACCTCTCCAAAGTCCTCGGACAGAATGTCATTGATGGAACACTGTCATGGTTTGGAACATCTTTCTATATCATGGTGGGTAACAAATGTTTCCGTTCTTCCTTTCTTCTAGTCACATCAGGCAAGAATAGACATACTAGATATTCTTATAGGATTAACTATGTCATCCCATTGCTTGTCAAAAATCGCACCTCCACAAGCGCAGCAGCACACAGATTGTAGACTGTCAAGAATTACGTATGCTACACCATAATTTTGCTTGTGACTTTATTGATAAAAGGTTTCCTCTAAATTGCAGTGTGAGAATGTGGTTGCTTTGAGAAGCATCAAGGAATTTAGCAACCTAGCCAGAAGCCACAAAGGAGTCTAAAGAACTTACTGTACAGCAATCCCTTCTGGAGTGCTCCCAATACCATCACTTAACGATCTGAACGGAGCATCTTAACCTAATTATTTGCTATCTGATAACATTTTGCCACAAAAATGTTTGCTTGAATGTATCTTATCAAAGGAATGTTTGTGCCTCGGATTAGTCACTGCTTGGTTAAAGATTTGTGTAATCAGCTTAATTCGTTTTAAAAAATACAAATACCTATTACCACTTAATTTGTATAATAGATATTGACTGTGCAATTAAAAATTAGCAGGGCCTATTAAAATCATAAGGTCAAGCAAACGTTCAACAATGCATAGGTTACTTCGCTTATCTTTTGTTTTGAGTTCCTATTATGCAGCACAGACCTTTTGGGTTTGCAGAACAGAAAAAGGTCACAAGTGAAACGAGATGAATATTCTCAACTCATCCCTGGGCAGACATGTACACAGCAATACACTGCCTCTACTAATTCATCACTCTCAGGTTTGAGAGGTGGCAGAGGGTTCATAGAAAGAGAGTGGATTGATGGAGCCCAAGAGGTGGGTAGTCCCTTGGGTGGGAATCAAAAGCCACTAAAAGAGCAGTAGGATAAAACCTGTTTCTCCTATCCTTTCATTACTCCTCACCAGTGAGCAATGCTGCTGTTTAAGATGTTCAAGGCTGCAAATCATATGAAAACTATTTTTATATATATATCCTGATACCTTAATGAAGGGTTTTCCCCCCTACCCTCCTTAGATTTACAGTGAGAACTTATTGCATGTGCTTATGATTGAATTGTGTTGAACCACTGACCTGTTGAGAGCAGATCTTACCACTATTTATACTGCAAAAGTTCACTGGCCTTAAAATTTTTTATCTATGTGAGTAACAAAAACAGATATTTGGGGACTGGGTTTTAGAATTTCATAAGGCTGATTTAGTCTGCCTAGATTACATTCAATATTATTAAACAGACTATGAAAACTTGAAGAAGTAAACTAACACAACAACCACATACCTTTTGGGATATAATGAGACTGATACCAAATAATGAGGGGATTGTCTTTCAGCTAGCCATTCCCAGTCTCGTCCACTCCAGTTGTTGTTGGGACTATGTGACCCAGTATTCCTCAGCACTAGCCATCCTGACTGGGGCTGATGGGAACTGTAGTCCAAAACACCTGGAGGGCACCAAATTGGGGAGGCTTATTGAAGTTAATAGGAATACAGGAAAATGTCTGTGTTCAGTGTGCTTGGAAGGAAAAGTGAGTGGCACACTGAGGTTTCAAGAGAAGCAGCAGAATGTTCATGTTTATGAACATTTCCCATGGTATTTGTAACTCTAAGGTTTTATTGTACCTGCATAGCAATGGTGAGCTAACTATATAGTGGTATTTGACCATCCAAGATCCCAAAATCAATAAGCAATTAAGCCCAGAGGAAAATCACTCTAATAAATTATTGTCTATGGGTTTTATGCGATCCATTTTGGAAAGGCAGACCATGTTTATATGAGCAGAATTCCTTTCACAATGTTAGAACCTGTGAGTGGGCATACGAGGAGATGATTGGGTTTAATAAGAAAGTGAGCAGGTCTTTCTAAAAGTTTTGTTAAGTTCATTTTGTAGAAATGGTTTAATGTAAGGCTAATGGATGCTCAATTAAATTAAAAGGCAGAAAATAGTGAATTAATAGATGGCAAATAGTGTATTAAAAATGAAATTACTTTTCACATAACCAATAGACCCTAGAATTCATTTGCAGAGGGCACTTCTAAAATCAAATATCTAATGAACTTAAAAATGTGCCAGACTATACTATATGCTACATAAAATATATACACTTCTAATGTACAAAGTTCTTTGCCATATTTGGCAAATATTTTATATTCATAACCTTATGAGGCAAATCAATATAATTTCAATTTTAGAGATGATGGATAGAAGCTGATAATGTTGCTGAATCTTGTCTTAATGAGTTAATGGTTGCCTTATAGTGTGTTACTACTGTACCCCACAACCTAAGAGTTAAACCAGATGGGAGGAGGATAAATAACAAAATAAGTACTACTACTACTACTACAACCACCACCAATCTGCAATTATTATTAGCAGGGATGCGCTTTTGGGGGGCCTATCTCGATTTTCAGTTTCCAAGTCACCTGGTCTTGTTTCTGAACTGGCACCTGCAAGTTAGTAATGTGCCATACTTCTGTTTTTGATGTATGGACATGGCTGACCTATAGTTGGCTGTACTTTTCAGTCTGAAGGGTATTTTTCAGCACTGTTGCACTCTGCATATGTACACTGATTGAATCACAGAGCAAAAAAGGAATCCTAATGCTAGCATTAGCCATGGGCAATGAGCTAGCTGACTGGCAGCTACTGCATGGCAACAGAAGGTAAGGCTTACCGGGCATGGGCCAGATCACTCCCGCAGAGATCCTCCGTGGGCTGGACCGGTGCAGCGCAATGTCGGAAATTGTGTCTGCGCATGTCCGTGGTGCCGGAAATCACTTCTGTGCATGCCCAGACGCTGGAAATCGCACCTGCGTATAAGCGATTTTCAGTCTCTGGGCATGCGCAGAAGCCACGGAAGAGAGTCCCCGTGCTGTGCTGTGCTGCTTTAGGGCAGCACATGGGGACTCGCCGAGTGAGTGGCTTGGTTCAGGGGCGGCTCGTGGTCTGGTTAAATAGCCTCCGTGGGTCGCTTCCAGCCCATGGGCCTTAGGTTGCCTACCCCTGGTGTAGAGGAATTCCCATCCTTACTGTTAGATGCTGATTGGTGGGGTGGCAAGTGCCACAGCTAGCTCCATTTACTTGCTTGACTCCTGAGTGGACAGCTGCCCTTGCTGACGTCAGCAGCCTGTATCCTTGCTGTGATTGCCATGCTCCAGTGCATACTCACAACAGTGTCTAGGGACACCAGAAAGCGAAAGAAACAAATTTATACAGGGTACTGTTGTGTTTCAGTGCTCGAGTTTGGGATGCAGCTATGTATGTTTATGCCAGAATCCAGGTCTGAAATATAAGGCCCTATTAGGGCTGCCACAGGCCCTCCTTTATGCACATCACCTTGGAAGGTGGGGCAGTGAGGAGAGCTTCCAGATCTGTTTTGGACTTGAGGGGATCTGATCTAAAAGGGATCTGGGAGGGGGACACACCTGCCCCCAAATATTTTAGACTGAGGCCTCCTGCCTGCAATCCAGAGTGGTTTAGCAATAAGTCTCTCTTCACTGATAACTCTGAGGCTCTGGGAGAGAAATATGGGCTCCCACCAATTCTCAGCACCTTTAACAAACAGCAGTTCCCTGAACTCTTTGGGGGAAGCCATGATTGCTTAAAGTGGTATCAGAGCACTTTAAACGTTCGGTGTGAATGTGGCCTTGGTGAGATTGCTCTCCCCTTTATATCAAAGATGCGTGTTTGTGTGTGTGTGTGTGTGTGGTTTTTGTTAAGTTCCGTTCCATTCTCAACTTGGCTTTAGTTCTTTGCTGGAACAAACTGCCTTGTCCTTTTGAATTTAGGTTGATCTGATAGGCCTTGGTAATCTTCTATGTGGTCATTCAAAGCTATGTTTGATTTTTGTTTATATTACAGATTCTCCCACATAGATATTAAGGCAATGAAAACAAGTTTTCCATCCAAAACAATTACAATGAAAAAGCAAGCAAGCAAGCATAGGTTTGCAGCAAAACTGCAAAGGAGGTCAACTAAAAGTTTAAAAGAGGAAGGAGAAGAAAGTTAGATTTAATTGATGCCAATTAAGACTCACTCTCCTTTGCAGCAGGAATATGAAGGAATCACACATTAGGTCTAAAGGATATATCCCATTTTGTTCTACCACAAAAGAAGAATGCTTTAATTTTTGGCTTACATGGGTACCCAATGTTTATTCTGAGCTCCTAGATTGGTGGTAAGGATCAAATCCTATTCATCTTGAACTCAGTGGGTAACCTCCCAGTGGTTTCAAAACACAATCTCTGATCCTTCTCACTGGCAAATGAATCTCTTTTACCACACAGACAAAAACACATTTCTCAAACCAAGCCCTGTCATTTTTGTCCTAGATTGTTTCTAGGACATAAGGGTAGCACATCTTGGCAGAAGAGAACTTCTAATATCTGTGCCATTTTTTATAGTACAGCCTTTGCTAACCTGGTGTCCTCTAGATGCTTTTGGACTATAATTCCCATCAGCCCCTCCTTCCATTAAAGCTTATACTCAGGTCTAAAAACTTTTCATGTAAGGGAACTGTTAGAGGGGACAGTGTGGAGAAGGTACAGAGACCTTTAGATTCACTATCATTCAACCAGCATTGCCCAGCAAGACTACAAACTCATACCCTCCAACATTTCTCTGCTGAAAATAGGGGCGTCCTAGGCAAAAGTGGGGCGTTCCAGAATCAAATAAGAAACCGGGATGGCTTCTGTAAATCCATGTCTGTCCCTGGAAAATAGGGACACTCAGAGGGTCTGCAAACTAGCCCACCAGAAAGATCTTTCACGCTAGATGCTACCCAATACTCACTGTCTGGTTCCTGCAGCTTCTAGCAGTGCAATGCTACCTACTTTGTTGCTAAGCCATAATATTTTCCTAGGTAAGGTAGCCATTTTGCTGAATATAAGCAAATATGTGTTGCAATCAAGATGGTAGAACAGCATTGGGGATGGTAGTGTAATAACAGCAGCTGGAGAAATGGGACTAGGCTGGGGGGGACAGATGGGCTTCTCAGAATGATGTTGGGTAGAAGGCAGAACTCTTCCCCCACACCTGAACCAAATACTCTCCTACAGCCAATCCAAAATTAAAATAGTCGTACACAGCCTTGGATCATATATTCAGAGAGAGACAAAGCTTACTACCAGGTCTAAGAAGTTCACATACAGCATGCCCAACACATTGTAATTTTATGTTATTTTAAAAAACCCAAACTTTAGGTGTCCAGCCCAGAATGGATTGGCTATTTATTTTACCCTTTTATTTGTATTGGTATAATATAAAATTCTGAAAATCATGTAGCAGTTTCAGGTTAATTTGTTGTTATATTTGCCAGCTTATTTCATTGCATTATTAAAACATTTAGTACCGTATGTGTCATTAATATTCCAAAATGTAATTAGCATATTTAATCAAAAACAATTAGGAGCAAGCACTGCTTCCCTTTTTAAGTAATAAAATATTTATGGCTGGAATAAACAAAATGAAAGCCAAAAAGCACTTTGAGGTGTTGATTTTGTATGTGCGGAGGGGAGGGGGGCGCGGATAAAAGGGGGAAAGGAAACACATGAGAAAGAAGATAACTTCTAGTGCATAACTGCCTCTGGTGGATTTCTTCCATGGTTTGCCTCTTGGGAGTTTCAATCATTGTGTGTCAATTCCAAAGAAATAAAATTTCATTGTGGTTCCTCAATACCATAATAATACTATAATAAAAGAAGATACGTGAACTAAACAGAGTTGTGTAAATCCCACCTTGAATTAGCTTTGCCTGGTGAGATCTTCCTTGAGGGCTATAAACACCGTGAATGCTGATTAGGGCTTGAGAATCTTGACACTAGAAACTTGACCAGAGAGGCAATAAAATTAAAAAGTAATTGATCTTATCAGAACTCTGCTTCACCATCCTCATTGCTGGGCTCAGGCGGGGCCTGCAAAATTGCCTTCTTCATATTTCCCCCCCATTTTTCTTTATTGTCGCCATGTGTCACACTGCTTTAGAGGTATCACAAGCAGTGAGCATCTAGGACCCTAAATAACTCCACTAAACACTCAAGTGCTCAGTCTTTCCCACACGTGGATTAGTAATAAAGCACAGGATACCTGATAAGTCCCAGTATTGCCTCTTTGTTTGTACTCAGCAGTGCATACACTTAGACTTAATTGTATTCAGCAGGGCTGAGTATATTTCCAGAATTTGTATTTGGGTGCTTTTAATCTGGAAAAACAGAGTTGGCAATATAACTGGTTTGACAGGATTGTAGAAGTAGAAAAGCTTCACATGATTTCAAAGTAGTAAAATAAAATGTAACGTTTAAAATTTAAAACCAAAACGGGTTGGCCTCACAAAAATACATACAGTGGTACCTCAGGTTAAGTACTTAATTCGTTCTGGAGGTCCATACTTAACCTGAAGCACCACTTTAGCTAATGGGGCCTCCTGCTGCTGCCGCGCCGCTGGAGCATGATTTCTGTTCTCATCCTGAAGCAAAGTTCTTAACCTGAAGCACTATTTCTGGATTAGCGGAGTCTGTAACCTGAAGCATATGTAACTGTATAATTATTGTATTTGAACAATGTCCACCATTGTTCCCATACGCTTCCACCGACACAACAGGATTTCACCTTCCCTCTACTCCCATGGAAGGCCTGGCTCATGGTGTATAAGAAAAAGGATCCAGAGGTGGAGACAGCAGGAAAAACCCTGGCCAGCTTCATCGCCCAAGTGTTCTTAGAAGTGAGTGAATTAAGGACCTGGCTTGGTTGTCATGCCAAAAATGGACATTGGTATTGGCAAGCTGCTCGGACAAAAACCATATTAAACTGCAGTAAGGGAAAATTCCAGAAGAGTCCAATCATGAATTAACCCTTTGGCCTGCCAAGATTCGGACCAGTGTACCAACTATTCTGGAAAAAAATACACCAAAGAGCCAGGGCCATTGGAACCTGGAGTTCAGCCTGGAGTCTGTGGCTGTCCCATCAGAATGAAACCTCATGGAAATGCTTCAAATCCTCCTGCACATCCTGTGTGACTCATACATGGTGATGAGGCTTGGAGAGACCCTTTGTGATATCACAAAGCCACCTCAGAAAGACCCATCTGGTGGGCAGCAACTTGGCAAGCGAAACTGAAGTGCCCCACCATCTCCAGAAATCCCTCATCCACACCTGAAGCTCTGACAGTTTCTCAGGTGGGTGACTGCATCAGTTCAAGGCATCCTATTCAGCGCCTAGGTAGGCAACTCTTGTAAGAAGGTCCCTGGTCTGCTTCCCTGTCAGTTGCACCCCTGAATTCTCCTACATCCTTGTGAACTTCCTCATAAGGAGATAACATGTCTGGCTCTGCTTCCACACTGGCCCCTGCATGTGGCTACATGCCAGGTATCAGGGTATGTTGCTTCCTCACGCTCCTAGATGCAAACAAGGCTCTTACTCAGCGGCTACATGCCAGCATTGGAAATGCATTCCTAGCCCGACCTAGCAATGCCAGGTCTTGAACGGAGAACATTCTGCATGCAACACATGTGCTCTGTCACTGAGCTACATCTTTCTCTCTCTCTCACTGCCCCCCAGATCATATTTCCCCACCCCCAAATGTTGTTCTTTTTCTTCCTGTTGTAGAATTCAGGCTGTTTTCCTTCAAAAGAACCCACACAATATATTTCAAAATACTATGTGTAATGCTGCTGCCCCAAAGCATGTGGAGGAAAAAGTATAGGGAATAGGAAAACTTCTGAAATGCAGAAAACATTTGTTTATGTCTCTAAAGAAAACAGAGTGAAAGCAAAGCAGCAAATAATATATACAACAAGTCTCATGGGTAAAATTTAAACTTAAGTCCATGCTTTAACAAATTAAGAGCTAAATAATTTGCCAGTATTATAGTCCAGGCACATGAAAGCACTTCTGGAAATGAGATATATCTGCGTTTTAACAATTATATTTCCTGCACAGACAAAAAAAGAGAGAGCGCGCGCACAATATATGGTTTTATTTTGATGAATGCTACTGTAAATTACTATTAACCCTTCAGGGCCCCAGGAAATGATGTGGTCATTTGTAGCTGAGTCTGCCTGCTTTCTGTCCTTATATCTGGGAAGCAACTGAAGGAGACTGATAAAATTCAGTTTTTCAATAAGAGAATGTCATCAGGGACATCTCTGTGAATAAAAAGAGAGACGCAAAGGTTACCTCGTGTACCCTTGTAGCACAGTACATGGTGCTACATTTGAAACTTTAATTTATTGGGGGGGTGGGGGGGAAGAATCAAGTGTGGTGGCCAAATGGTTAAATTTTGCTCAGTAATTTTTTCATTTTTGTTAGTCATGAATATATCCAACCATACAGAGGCCATCAAAATCTTGCCACTAGAGACTATAAAGTCTACTTACATAGGGTTCCTGGGATTTTTCATGTTCTTATGGAAAATATCTCTGAAATCCCTGAGCTGAAAATTTTGATCTCATTTGTGGATGTGAGCGATACTGAGAAAGGGTTGAAGAGTGAAGAGAACACTTTTCTCGCATAATTTCATTTGTCAGGAGAATCTTGACGCTGACATTGGAAGAGTGATTTAATTGATTTTAATCATACACCTGAGATTGAGAAATTGAGCCCTCTGTCCTGAAAAATAATTCTAGGCTTCCCTGAGAATGTCTAATTCGCAGCTAATAGTTTCTTTCTCCCCCGCTCCTTGAAGTTTTGTTATGAAGTTTAGGAATGCAGATGAAAGACTGACACAAAGAAATATTTACCACAGCCTCCAGATTAGCAAATCACTCTCACAGCTTCAGTGCATACATACATAATAGAGCTGGAGCAGTGTTTTGGACAGTAAACCCATTAACAATTTATGTTTTGCATATGGGAAATAGACAGCAATATGGTTTTCTGCATTGGGAATCATTCATAATGATTAATATCCTGGGATCAAGGGAGGCTAGTCAGGCGTTCATCAGGGCTGCAAACTGAAGTGGTCTAGTCAGGGCCAGCCCTACCAGTAGGGAGAGGGAGACGGCTGGTTTGGCTATCACGAAAAGGCACCAGATTTTTAATTTTCAAAATTATTGTGATTATTATGATGGACAATAAATAATGGCAAGGAAGGTCATTGCGCTGTTTTCTGGAATTTCTCAGCTGCCCTGAATGCTTGACTTTGGGGGGTGGGGTGGGGGGCACAATTTGCTGCTCCACTGTCTTGGGCCTGATGGAAGAAAAGAGGTAACCTTTTCTGTTTGTGAAGATTCAACTCTTGTCACTTTCATCCTGCCCAACTAAATGTTGTACCATTAAAGAATATGAACATGTCTAAACATATACGTTTAAGCCGGATGACTTGCTGAATGGCAAAGAGCCAAAATATTTCACACCTGCCTGACAGGAAAATGACCTTCATGTACTATTATTACCTATGATTCAGGTGGGATTAAGGTCAGCAAGATTCCCCACCACCACCATTCAAGACAAATGTTCTAATGATGGACGAGAAATATTTAGCATTGCTCTGCAAGATTCCCATACAGGTTTGTGATGTTGAACAAGATATTCAAAATATGCTTCTTTCCCTCCCATGGCCTAGCACATTTGCATCAAGGGTTCGAATAAGGAAAGCCCTCCACAATTCTATGATGTCATATTCCAGTATTGCTGAATGTTTTATAGCCTGCACATTTGGTAATAATGGGTGTTTTTGGGGGGGATGGACAGACAAAAAGCTCTATCCAGAGCTTGTCTGAGGCCTGGGGCAGGAGTCTTGTTAGAATAAAGTTATAAACTCATACAAAAAAGCAGCCTGTCCCTGGTGGGAGTCTTTGGCCAACTTAGCCCTCTGAGGCCTGGGACCTGACTTTATCATTTCCCTCTACATCTCAGCTTTTCTGCTCCCTCCTGTTCTCCAGAATCTCAGGCCCACTTGTCCTGTGCCTTGAACCCATGCCATCCCAAGGTTGAGAGAATGCTCTAGTGTGAGGATGCTGCATTCTGTAGTAATATCCCCCTTTGGGGCAAGAGAGTTGAGACAGTGGCTGTAGTGATGTGCATGATGTCCATTTTACAAAAACTCTATGAATGTCACTATCATCTAGGAGAGTTCATACCAGGCTGTGGGGACCAGTGCACGCTATGCACCAGGACCAGGGCTTCATTAGATATTAGCGCCATGGAAGAAATCTGGAATATGTGAAATGATAACAGAAAAAAGTGCCTTGGAGCAATTGCAGAGTGCCGTTCCTTCAAAAGCAGATTACACACATCTGTGAGAATTTCTAGGGTAGGAGCTGAGAATCCAGGCAGGTTTCAAATCTGCTAGCTCTCATTTTAGAGATTAAGCATTCCATGAGATTAACTGCAATTTTGATTTTTTTCCCTAGTTAAAAATAATGTTAGAAGATGGAATCTATACACACACACACACACACACACACACACACACACACACACAAAATGTGCTGACTGTTAACACGAGCTAATCGATGCAACCATTGCAACAGATGTAAATTAGCTAGTGGCAGCGTTATGGTGTATGCATCCATCCATACAAGTGGATCCAGGGCATGCAGATGTGACTAAGATGCTTAAATTTCACGTGACTAGTAGTCCTGTGAAATAATTTCCTTTTGTTGCTGTTTTGCATGCTCCTCTATTACAAAGCAAGCAAGGCAGAGCTGAAAGGATTATTCTTAAAGGCTTGTATTTGTCAGGTCTACAATGAAGATGTTCTGAGTCTTCCATCTGAGCATGCACTCAGCATAGTTGCGGAATGGTCCTATTTATAAGCAATGGTAAATCCTTGTCAGCACAAAGCTGTCCCATTCTTAATAGCTTTAGAGATGCAATGTGAGCCTTAAAGGGCATGGCTAGTAGTCATTCGTCATTCTCCCCTCTCCCCTCTCCCCTCCGTGTTCTCATATGCTGCCCTATCCTCTTTATGGGCTTTCTGGCTTTTCTGAAGCAGCAACATGTGGGGTTGCAACTGAATTGGTGGAGGCATTGGGACTCACATCAGAGATCACCAGTAACTGATGAGGGTGCTATCTTGATTTAACAACCATAAACCACTGAGAAAACCCTTCTATAATATTTAGCAAATATCATAAAGTTAGTTAGTAATTAGAATAACCCAGATGGCATTTCCTCTGAGTTTCCCCTTAAAGTACTTCGTTCTGGGGGGAAAGGTACCATCCATTTCACCACAGTCATCTGTAGTTCATATTGCAATCATTCATTTTTGCTAACTTGTTAAATCTAGCATCATGCAGTATGAAATGGAAGAAGAAAGAAACGCAATCTGGGTGTTTGACTGGGGAAAGGTCTTACGCACAGTGCACAAATTTGCACAGACTGATTGAACCCAAATGCTTGTATAATAATCAGACAATGTTTGTAGAGTGATTTGAAGGTGAAACATAGTGTGTGGAACATTATTCATTATTATTATTTTATTTTATTATAATATAAAGGGTCATTGTGCAAAGAAGCACAACAATCTTTATGATGCCCATTCATTTTGCTGACTTTTTTGTCATTATCCTCCTTTGGTGATTAAGTGTCATTTGTCTTATAATTTTAATGTTATCTTTAACACACATAATAAAGTTTACATAATTATAGCCTATTAATATAATTTGCATGCATGTTACCCGGAAGGCGAAGAAAATGTTTCATCACCAGGCATGTAATTTGCCTTCTTTAACTATTTTTTTTTATCATCTTCATCAATAAATTGGCAGCCTTAATAAATGAAGATAACCTCACTAAATTCTCTTTGGATTCTTTTCAAGGATTCTGAGACATAGAGAATGTGGCTATGAAATACAGTAGGTGTTAAAAAACTGTCTCTTCTGCATAAAGTTTAAAATTTTCATACTTTTGCCACTATAGAGTGTCAGCCAAAGCAAAAACAATGGCCACTTTTTTGGGGAGGGAGACACAGGACTTTCATTGCAAAGCTACTCTAAGACTTTGACTTTTAAATAATGTACAGGCTGGACTCAGAGAAACAGGAATCAGCTTAAGGTTCAAAAGGTAGGTTCAAAATATTACACCATGTTTTGCAAAAGTGTTAATGTGTCCCTCCACCCCCTTCCCCTTTCTTGGTAAATGGCAAACGTTTACAACCCAACTAAAACAGTGCCAGGAGAAATCCTGTGTTTGCTCTTTGGAAGATATTCAATAAATTATAGTGAGCTGCAAATGTCATTGGATAGGGAATGGAAAGAGCTTTACCTTTAAGTCTTTAAGTAAAGACTTGCAGCTGGTGCAGCCGCTCAGTAATCCCTAATGATAAGCTCCTTTTAATGCGAGGGTGAGGCAGTTTTCACATGGATACTACTGCATTAACCTTACCCTAGGTATGGTGCAGGTGAAAAGCAGCCGTGTACTCAGCAGCTTTTCCTACCCCTGCTTTATTCCCCTAATGCATCTCAAGCCTCCTGTAAAAGATCCCCTTATACCAAGGCAAAAAGATTGCAGTTCAAGCCTATTATCAACAAAAACCTGCCAAAGGGGCTACATTGTCAGATTTTATGGTGGTACTAACTATTCTGTTGTTCTCAGGAGACCAAACTTAGACCATTAAATTCCCTTCATTTGTGATATCAGTGACCTGGACGGCAGACATAGGTCTTTTGATGTAAAAATGCTACTGCAGGAATCAATGGTACCATCTAGTTTCCCCTTAACGTATATCATAAAAGTGTAATGGTGCTCTTCCAAAGAAAAAGTGACACTCCTCTTGTATAATACAATTATACGAGGATGATGTTTTCCGGGGAGTTTATTTGATATTATGATGTGCAGAGCCTTTGCCCATTAAAATAAACTATGAAGCTGACTTCACTCTATTACTTTCAGTAGGCTAAGTGTATTGTCTCTACTAGAGTATAGATAATTTTCATGCAACAGGGAGCTATTTCCATATCCCCTTCATGTAACAGATGAGCTTATAAATAGGCTTGGATTTACTCAAAAACCAACAAATGCACTGTCTACAGACACATTTAAGACAAAGGCTGTTTTCCAAATGGTCTTCTTTGATGTGGAGGTTCCCATGAAATGCTTAGTTGAGTTGACGGATTCCCACTATTTATAGTAAATGTGCCACATATTGAAAAATTGCATTGCTTTTTTTCCCTCCCTGGAAGATTGCCCCCCCCCCCACCACACACACATCATTTCTATCAGAAGACCCTTCATGTGTACCCAGAAATCCTCAGAGCTAAAGCTATTAGTAAACAACACACAGTGATAGCTCACTAGCAAACAGCGAACAGGTTTACAATTAATGAAATTGCTGGAACAGAATAAACAGAAGAGGTAACTATGGTTGCACGTTCATGGTTTAGCACAGACAACAACTCTGCTTGGATGATGCATTCTGCAATGATAACCTCCCGAAGCAAAACATTATATATATAAAAAAAACCACCCCAGCACCACCACCACAGTAACAACAAAATGAAAAATGATGCGATGCTCTGATGTTCCAGTGTTTGCCAGAGGCTCATGCATTCAGACTAAAACACTTAGAGGGGAAAGTGTGAAAACTAGTTTTATTGCTCTCCTATGCAGGGTTTAGAGAGTAATTTTTAAATGGTTCCATTTTATACTGTAGGGGCAAAATTAAAGCAGTCATAAGTCTCATTGCAGTCTTCATTTTCTCCTTTGCTCCCTTCATGCAAGTAACTTGAGACTTCTGAATCCATTAGGGAGGGCAATACCTACAGCAACATTCACCTCTCTAGAGGGGAGGGATGTATATTTTTCTTTGCCAGCTTTTCCCTTTCTCTCTCTTCTAGTTCAAGGCCCATCTGTAATAGTGGCAATAGCTTTTAGCCTAGGACTGGTAAGGCTCAGGTTATTCATGGGGTGAGCCATAATACAGTGAGCCATAGGGTGAGGTGGAAGACTTTTGGCTTATCAGTGTGCAACACAATAGCCCAAAAGGGAACATCACAACCCTTGGCTTCAATACTTTTTCTAGGCATCCACCTCTTTTGCATGGTTTGGAAACAGAATCCCATCTCTTTTTAGCCATATGGCCTATTTGTACATTTGCACATCCAGTGCAGTTGATTCATACATGGTGCTCAGTTTCTGCACATGGAGTTGGAATGCACCAGCTATATCATAGCAGCTGCACCTGCACATAACACTGAGCAGTGGTTTGTGTAACAAACAATGAGTTGTCCGATAGACAAGGCTTGTTTCTCCAAAGCTTGATTTCTTTTCCAATTGCTCTTGCCTTGTGCTTCTGTAGCTTAAAATGAACATAAGTGGTGGAATGGCCAAACAAACCATTGGTTAAGCAAGACTGTTGGGTTCAGACACAATGCTGAGCCATTACTAAAACAAGCCATAATTCATAAATCAACAATAAACCATGACTTCATGTTGTGATTTATGCCCCCCCCCCAAATCACATTCTTCAGGGCTTGGTTCACTCATTAAAACTAACAATAGTTAGGATAAACAAACTGTGACCTAGCATTATGTGTGAACCAGGCAACTGTGTATTTCAAATTCCTCAGGGAATACTTATTGGGCTGTATGATTTTCTAAATGTGAAAATGACCCTTGGCTTCTGTGCCTCCTGTTCTTCCCAATGGCTTCTAGTTTCATAACTCCCCATAACTTCTTTTTAGGTAAATCATCCCTGTGTGCTCCAGCTATCCCTTTACCACCATCTCATTTATCTCGAAGTTATAAAGAAATTAAATCCTAGAACAAAAAACAAAACAAAAACCCTTGATATTTGCAGCTGGAATACATTAACTATACAAAGCACAATTCTACAGATTGTGTAATTGGATAATCAGACCACCAAATTTTCATTTCCTGGTTGCTTAATGTCATTTTTTTAAAAAAAATGTATAGCAATCTAAAATGCAAGCTTTCTTAGAGTGACAAAAAGGGATTATTCCAAGTTAAAATATTAGAAAACCATACATTGGAGGCAACCTGTGCCAGATTTCAAAGCAGCATGTTCACTTGTTCCTTCAACCTTGGTATTATTGCTTCTAATAATGGCCCAAAGGTTGTGGCCACTGTACCATCAAGAATAGGAAAATTTGTTCAGTTGGCATGTTTTGCAGTCTCTTAAACTGATTGTTCATGATTTCTTAGGTAAACACTAGGCTATAAAAAGCACAAGCTCTGAAGAAGTAAAGTGCCATGTATTATTATTATTTAACCATAAGAAATCAAAGCCTCTGGCCACTTCACTTCCTTTACAGCTCATAACACCTTCTACAGAAGTTTCAGAAGCTAAAAGACTGACTCCACACCAGATCAGACCAGAGATACAGTAAAATAAGTCAAGGAAAATTCCCACCTATATATGGCTGAATGACTCCTTGAGCAATAAAATGTCATTAGTGACTATAAAATGCTACAGGGGGATGATGGAGGGCACTCTGAATTTGGCTTTCTACCAGTAAAGTCGGTACTGAGAACTCATGTGCCAATTTGCAGTCCCGCTGACTCTCTTTCTATAGCTATTTCATTTCTCAGTCATTGCCATAGTAATTTGATGCTCAATTTTTCCCCTTCCTGCATCAGTGCCACATATTTCACCTTGATACAATGATGACTGTTCCCCCTTCTCGTCCTTTTGTTAGCCTCTACTACTGTTTAACACGAACACGAGGGATTGCTGGCTTAGAGAAAACTTAAAAAGGGATGGAACCCTCAAAGGAACCTTAAGTTGAAATAACCCTCATCGTCATAGCAATGAAAAAGCTACCATTGACAGAAGTGGAGCTAAATTGTCCTCACAATGGTATGCACAGCAACTTATATATCTCTTTCCACCTCTTCTATTATCCTGTTAATTTTTGTTTCTGAAGTTTTTCACCATTTTATTAATGAGTCATGGTTCACCTAATGAACGAGTTGTAGGGCTTATGGAAAGAACTTCCCAGATTCAAAACTATTATCTTCCCAAATTCAGGTAACTTATGCCGATAGCATTAGAGGATAATATGAGGAGCACAACAAATCATGACTTTGACCTTCTGCCTTGCAGCATCCGTCTTCGTGCCATAAACTGTGTTTCTCCTCTACCAGCTTGAAACAAGCATGCAGAGACAATTAGTAACACTGCTGTTCCTGAAATTAGGCAGTAATGGAAATAATGGCTGAGTACTGTGATTCTAGGAAAATACAAAAGATTACTTTGAACATTCTGACAAAATAAAATAGTAGTAGTAGTAGTAGTAATAATAATAATAATAATAATAATAATAATAATAATAATAATAATAATAATTTATTTCTACCCCACCCATTTGGCTGGGTTTCCCCAGCCATTCTGGGCAGTTTCCAACAAAAGATTAAAAATACATTAAAACATCAGTCATTAAAAACTTCCCTAAACAGGGCTGTCATCAGATGACTTCTAAATGTCAGATAGTTGTTTATTTCTTTGATATCTGAAGGGAGGGCATTCCACAGGGCGGACACCACTACCAAGAAGGCCCTCTGCTTAAATCTTTAGTGTTTCGGCTGAACCTGTCACATAACCATCAAGGAAATGTCTGATATTCTCATGCTGTATCAATGATCATTGGTGTCCTCACAGTATTTTAGAGTTTTAACATATTTGGCAGCACAATGTCCTGTGCAATACAAAGCAATTGTGCCACAGACTTCACCGCTTAGAAATTCTGAACATTAAGCAGTATATAAATTTGTGAATTAAAACTGGTGAAATAGTCATGCTAAACATCCCCAACGGTATGTACTTCAGAGTGCTGTGAAAGTTCAATTAAAAGCTCATGCATGACCATTTGCTTCAGTTTCTTAAATTCTACACATGCACGAAATATGGATGCACAGGGAATCCCTCTGCATATTACTGGATCTGCCAAATGTGTTGTTGACTCCAGAATTCTAGAGGAAATCAATTTCCAAGTGCCAGACTAACCAGGAACAGTTTTCTTAGAGGGAATTGAAAGCAATACTAGAGGCAGTCTCATATACATCTTCTTACACAAAGAGCTAAGATGGGAGTATCTTGTCATTGTGGTCCTTATGATGGTCAATACACCAGTGTTATAGTTTCTTACAACTGAGCAGTGTAGTGGAGTCACTAATTTTGTTCTTATTGTATAGTATACTAAGCACGATAATCAATCCAGCCCTAGCAAGGGGCATAAACTCATATTTCTACTTGCTGGGAATTTAAAAAGTGCTTCTGCTTCTTCTTCTTTAAAAAAAGTAAAATCTATGCATTCCAACAAAGGAGACCATGTTGACTTAGTTCTTCATTGTTTTCTTGTCAGAATCTGTTTTCCTCAATTAATGGCTCAAAATGCTTCTGATCTTAAAATGTGGATAAAATTATGCCAACCCTGTCTGCTCTTTTACAGGCAATTTGACAGCTCTGGTTCTTGCCAGCGTTCTATTTTTCTCTGCTATCTTATTCCTTCCAAATGCTATCTGGCAGTATGTTACTAAGAAATTAGCCTGCCTCCCTACCTCTGATTGCCCAGATGGACATCTTAGAAAGCTAGAGAAAAGCAACTTGACAACTGGAAACCAGCCAGTTCTCAGGAAAGATGCATTGCATTGAGCATAAGGGACCAAAATGTTAAAGAATTAAAGTAACAGAAGGTGTCAATGCTGAAAGAGTACTGATTAACAAGGTGGCGAGTTCAAGGGGAACTATTAGTATTTTACACATTTAGTATGTTATATACTAAAGCCTCTCATGCAGTAAGATGCATTAGACTCAGAAGAGAATGGGAAGTAGAAGCAACAGCACCAGTGGCACTGGTTATTTCTTCCCAAAGCAGCAATAAATTGCTCGCTTTCCAATTACATATTTGAATTTGGACTGATGGCTTTTCAGCAATATAATGGTAGGCAAGTTTTGGGGTTTGTTTTTTAAAGAGGTAGTGCACTCAGTATTCTCAAACTGTTTTTTGGGTTCAACCCCTAAAATTCTGTGTTGCTGGTCCTCTGAAAGCCCACACAAGCTAGGCTGCGTAATGGTTGACTACAGAACAGGTTGTAATCTAGTCCTCCTAGCTGCAGCAATACAAATCAACCCGCAAACCACTAGAGTCAATGCAAAAGTAGGTACAGACCAATTATTTGAGGTGTTTGTACTAAGAATTGGAACCACAATTTCCTGGGTGCTCAAGAGGAAAAGTGCATCTATCTCAGCATCACAGAAGCTATTGAGCTGCTCCTGTGTGGCACAACTGTATCAAAAGTTGCTTTGGAGGGTGTTGGGCACAGAGCTTCCAATGTTCCTCTGCAAATGAGACTGCTAAGGTTCTTCCACTTCTCTTATATTTCCTCTTCTACTTGCTGTGGTCAGCATAACTCTAGTTTTGCTCAAGAGTAGGAAAGGGAAGACGCATCAGCTCACCTCTCTACCCCTCCACCTCCTGCTAAGCAGCAGTGACCCAAATCACTAGAGGTTAGCTGTGCAGCAGTGGCTTAGCCCACCATTTACTACTGGGAACAGTCACAACCTTGTGTGGTGCCTCGGAACGTCTAGAGTTATATAAACACATCCCTGCCGCAGCACTTGGCAGCCCCTATCTACAAGAGAGCCAGTCATCAGAACAAGCCATTTCTGGTACTGGTGCTCTGGCAAAACAAACCTCTTTTTGCAACCCTGCATCTCAAACAGTCCCTTAGGGTTGGACTCTCTTTCCCATTAACTTCAGTGCAATGAAAATAGTTTGTTTTTAAATGCACTTTGATGTACAGAAGTCATGCTATGTTGGGTATGGTGAAATAAATTGCGCATCGCTCAATTACATCCCTCACACCCCAAATAAACCTATATGTGAATATGACTCCGTTTGCCCTGAGTGAACGTCACAATTACCACTAACGCAGAAGAGTGGGCAACTAGCCTTAAATTTATTTCATCTCAGATATACACAATAACTTAGATTGCCATTAACAGGGACAGACCATCCCACCCTAATCCAAAGATTTTTTTTACAGATTGTGTCAACAGTCCCAGAACTGTTGAGTCCCTTGGGAGCGAGTAACAATACACAATGCTCCAACACCTGAGCACTGTGCATTAGTGCATAGTGTGAAATAATAATAATTTTCAATATGGCAAACACAAAACATGGGCTATGAATTCCAGTGCTAAGATCTGGTGGTGACATAAGCTGAGACTCAGAACAAAAATCCATCTAAATTGTTCTGAATTTAAACACTGGTTTTCATCCTTTTGGGACAATTTATGCTTTAGGCAGAGCTTTTCTACAAGGTTTCATGCTGCATGTGTGCATATTATACCTCCAAATTGCCTCCAAGCTGACAATCTTTTCTGGTGCATTATGACTTTGCTGCCGAAGATCTACCTAGCCAAATTAAAAATAATCCCTAAAGAAAAAGAAAAGGAGGGGGACTTTCAACATGGCCTATTGTGAGGCACCTTTGACCTTGCAGAAGATATTCAAATCTTTAAGCAAGACTGCCAGTGGTAGCTCAAGCCCTGTACAAACACCCTGCATCTTGAATGATAAATATACTATGTTTACCCTGTGATTACTGTATAGTGTTTTATGTTCTTGCTAATTTATTTGGAACTCTTAACCTGTTAGGTTATAAATTCAGCAGCATTTGATAATGAACCATGTTCAAATAAATCAGCATCTGGGGAGGGTGTGTGTGTGGCAGAATATCCTAAGGAACTCTGCAAAAGAAAAAGAAAAATCACTTCATAGATCTCAGTGTATGAAAAGGTATGACAGCCAAGACAGACAGACATATTAACCTTTTATAAATCCTTGGCATCTAATCCCTGTAAGTATTACTTCATACAATTCTTCCATGAAAGAGGCATATATAACATTAAAGCTCCATATCACTAGTAGCTTTATTACTGAAAGCCAACACTTATAGACAGTCTGAGAAGTCTGGGAGGCAGAGAAGACACATCTATGCTCGTATGTGTATTAGATGGATTTCCTTTGGTATGGATCATGTTATTTAGATTGCATATCTCCAATTCTCTTTGGAAGCAAATCTGGTGTGTGTGTGTGTGTTTGCCTCTGTTTCACAGGGCATCTGGACAGACCTTAGTGGAACATGGGTCTCTATTAAGCTGCTGTTCAGTAGTTTGGTGGTATTCAGACAATATTGAAACATTCCCAAATGAACTTTGCAGGGAGACATTTTCATTCGCTGCCTCCCTTCTCATGCATATTAACAAATGGTATGCAAGGCCTCATTTAATTCACTGATTTTACATTCGGATCACTTTCTCTTTTACAGCTATTTTTACCGGGCTTCATTAATCTTTGTTGAATACAATGGCATACATCTTTAATGCGGCCGCTGTCAAGTCATATTTCAGTAAGAGCTGCAAACTGAATGACAGCAAGCAATATTAATAAATTTAACATAGACTATATCAATTTTTAACAGAATGAATGTGGAAGCTAAATGTATTATTTTTCGTTTAAATCATAGGGTTTATCGCCAGTTAAGTAGCAGCGATTTCAGGAAACTTGTGACGTGCCGTACAAATAGATTTACATCTCATTAATAAGTAAATTAGGCAAATGCCTTTCAAGTTCAGACAAGTACATAAGTGTAATCTCCATATTAAAGGAGTAGTCTTTGATAAACCACGGAGGAATTGCAGCAGCCAACTATGTGACATGTTGCCAAAGCCTGAACTCTTCCACATTCCCACCTTTAATTATACTGGTTCATTACTAAAGAGATAAGTGTCTCTCCAGTTAAGATTCTATAAATGAACACCATGAGGGCACCTCCCAAATCATTTTTGAAGAAACCATGAAAAGGTGATAACGGTTATGAAGGGGGGGGGGCGACGACGAATTATCACCTGCTCTCTTTCTTCCTTCTCTGTAATAACATTAAAACATTAAGATGAATTCTTTTCTTTAAAAAAAAAAAAATCTCAGAAAGGAATTGTCCATTCAGTATCCTATTTTGTTTAAGATTGGAAAAGGTTGAGGAAAGGGGGGTGGGGGGTGGCGTGAGAAGAAGAAAACATTTGCGATTAAAAAAAGAAAAGAAAAGAAAATTCTTCCATAAATCCCAACAGAGATAATTTGCTGCAAAATTTAAACCCAGTGAGAACTTGTCTGTCTGTGTTAAATAAAAAAAAGTTACGGTTGGTAGGAGACATGTTTTTGCAGTAGCTTTAGCGATTATAGGAAATTACATGCAAAGCCAGAGTTCTGATCCTAAGTTAATTTATAATTGGAAAAAACTTATTAATTAGCTATGGCATTCTAATTAAGAATTAGAATTAGAGGAGTGTGTGTTAAAAAGCCAGTCAATACCCAACTGTCAGTATATTTTTTTTATTAAAAAAAACCCTTCCGACAGCTCTCAGTCCACTTCCCCCCCTTATTATATATATATATATATATATATATATATATATATATATATATATATATATATGCGCGCATGCTAGTGGGAACTATCTTTTCTAGAATATAGATAGCCAAAGAAATATGGTTAACAGGGATATATATTTAACTCACAATGCCCACCATTTCAAACATGGAGTGCATACTTTTGACATTCAGAGCTTAGCTTGCATCTTTAACAAGTGCACATAAGGTCCTTTTGTGAATGTACAGGGAGGCTCCCAAATACGATCAGTACTGAACACACCAGACACCTACCAAGAGGCATTTATTTCATGCAGATGCAGAATATACAAAGATATGTAAGCACCAAGACAAAGGGGGGTGATTCTACTCTTGCTGCCTCAGATGGGGCAGGGTTAGACTGGTGTGCATCAATAGTTGTACTGTATGCATATCAGCAGTGCACAGTGATGTGTACTGAAAGGCAGATGTGGAAAATTTCCCCCCTTTTTAATCCCCTCCTCCCTGATAAAAAAAAACCCTCTTCCTATAAGCTGGCCGCAATGCTCCCTTAAAAACACCATTGCGTCTCCTGATACTTACTTTCACAGTGCTAGAATATTTGAAAGGAAATTAAACATTAAAGTAGATAAGTTACACACACACACACTGCTATGCAGTTTGCGTAAGAAAAAAAATACCCCCATTTTGAGACATATGCATTAATCTGAAACATACTGTTTTCTTAAATGAGAGAGAGGAATCAGTCGGGACTAATTTTTCATATTAAATATCATTATGTTAAAAATAATTGTTAAAAATATAAGCAGAACTCTAAAAAGAAATCTTGACAAGCTATTCCTTCCCACCTCCTCCTCAACCAAGTACTTTTTAGAAACTCACACCTGCATATTCCTCACTCTGAGTTTATTTTCAGGGTAATTCACACATAACAAGAAACCCTGGTTTGGCATGATGTGAACAGCAGTTCTGTCTGTCCAGCTGCCTGTCTATCTTGTTTGTTTGTTTCATTGCATCTATATCTCACCTTGAAGGAGCGCAAGGTGGTTTGTATGGCTTTTCCCTGCCCCAATTCATCCTCACAACAACTCTGTAAGGTAGGTTATGCTAAGAGGTAATGATTGGCCCAAGGCCACCTAGTGAGTTTCATGGCAAATGGGCAATTAGAACCCTAATCTCCCAGGTGCTAGGCCACCACTGTAACCACTACACCACACTGGTATGATATCATGTGTTGCAGAAGAAAAATAGGAAATAACATATTTAAATAGCCTATAACTAATTTAATTAATAGTTTTTTATATAAAAAATGCTTCCAGTTACCCCAATCATTAAAACATAGTAACAACCCCCCCCCCCAAAAAAAGAAATTGACAAAGAACAATTGCTATTTGGCATGTAAGTAGGCAAACCAGTGTCTGCCTACAGTCACAGGTTAAGTCAGGTATCAGTGCTGCTTCAGATTACATCTGTACTTAATTAGAGTGTGCCATAGCTAAGTGAAATGCTGATTCAGACTGCTATTGTCCTATATGCTCAACATATACCCCTGTCTTCTGTCTGGAGAGTGAAGGATCAGAAGCAAACTTTCCCCTTCATTCTGCTCTCTTTCCATCAACAACTGCATGGTGGTATTTGAATACATGCATTCCAACCCAAAGTGCTCCAGAGCTACATTGTGCACATGAGATCGAGTGCAAACATAGGTGGGCTTTCTTATTCACTTCATCGCTGAATACATCATTGTTGCATGTGCAAAGCCTGTTGCTAAAGTTCAAGTGCATTAGACAATCTTTACTTGTGTGAGAAGTATGTGTGCATAGCATAATCCCTGTGTGTACACTGAGGACTTGGATTAAATTCTGGGATTTTAGGGGGAGGGCGTTTTAGCCATTTCTGCAAATCTTTAATGAAATAATAATTACATGTCAAAACAATGCAGATAGATACTGGTTCTTCCTAGGAAGATAGACAGATCTAATCACATTGCATTCAGGTAAAGGGCTTGGAAGTTTTCAGAAGCAATTGCCCGAACTGATGTGATCTCATAGAATGTGCACAAATATCTCAACTGCTTAAAGAAACAACAAGGCCAGTATTTTTCTGCAAGGGAACAGAGACCAGTTTGTCTAAGATTAAAACTTTACATAAATTGTAGGGAGAGGAGGAGCTATTGGGGAGGTTGGGGTTAGCAATTTAAACCAGGAGATAGAGAAACTATCACTGCAGAATCTATAGATAAGATTGCTGGTCGCTGAAAGAGCAGACACGAAAAGTAGCAAATGTAAAAATGGGAACCTAAGAGAAAGAAAAAAATGGAAGAAGAGGAGAGCTGAAGAAAATGACATAGGAGGCAAAAAACTGAGAAAATCAAGTTGGGCAAGCAATGGAATGGGGAATATATTTATTATGGCTGGAAAAAAGTTCAAGAGGCTAGCTGAAAGTGTCATGAGAGAATAAGAGGGGGGTTGAGAAAGAGGGATTTGAGAAACTGTGCTGATAGTGGTAAAGAATGGAGTGAGCTGGAAGAAATTGGGAAAGTGGCAAAGCCTTATTTATTGCCATGGATGTGAAGTATTGGCAGGAAGGGAAAGAATTCTGGAAACTAGGGTACAGTGAGACCAGAGTGGCAGGTCCATATCATTTTCAGAAATACACGAACATACATACAATGATACATCAACTCTAAGACAGCAGCAAGGGCCAAGGCAGAGTTTGATTTAAACTAACTAGGCAATTATTTTATTGCAAGCTTCTACTATATGTAATACAATTCAATATGAAACACTTCTTGCCTTGCAGAACCCTCTTATACTGACGGCGCAACTAACTCATGCAATTGGTCCTCCTAGTGCTATTGATCCAGTGAAGGCAACAGCTGACAGAGGAAGGTTGGGGGTAGTGATGGGAGAATCAGTCAGTTCCATTTTCTCTCCATTTCTCATTTTTCCAATCTTAAATTCAGTTGGATTTTTTTTATATATCAAAAAGTCCTCATGAAAATCGATCAGGATTTTAGAGAGAAATTCTCATTATATTTGTCTGTATGCAATTTTGCCTAATATACACATATAATGCATTTTTGTATGCTATTTATGCACACTTTGCCCCAGTATATACACTTTTGTAGACATTTCTTGGCTGGAGAACTGCATTGCAAAATTTGGAGAAGTGCAGATTTTGAAGAATGGGTGTGTTTCAGGTCATGTATTGTTTTGGGAAGTCTGAACATTAAATGCAAACGGAATGAAATTTATCTCCCATCCCTAGTTGGGGGACCTCCCAGAACCAATTTTCATGGGGTGCTGGGTGTTATGGTGTTTGTGTGAATTGACAATAATTGCTTCTCTCTTTCTTTGTAAACAGATGTCTTGGGCTGGATCAAAAAACCTTCGGTTTGTGCAAGGGCACCAGTTGGATACAGCTGGAGGAGTGGAGCCACAGCCCAGGAATGCCCCAAAGATTTCAAAATACATTCTGACACATCTTTCACCAATCAAAACTTTTTTGTGGCTGCAGTATCTAAGACCTATGTTCTATGAATTTTGCAGAAATATAGTAAGCACAGTGGTACCTCGAGTTACAAACGCCACAGGTTATAAATGCTTCAGGTTACAAACTCTGCTAACCTGGAAGAGTTACCTGGAGTTGAGAACTTTGCCCCAGGATGAGAACGGAAATTGTGTGCTGGCTGCGCAGTGGCAGCAAAAGATCCCATTAGCACGCCTCTAGTTAAGAACAGTTTCAGGTTAAGAATGGACCTCCGAAATGAATTAAGTTCATAACTAGAGGTACCACTGTACATGGTTACATCTCTGATATCCTAATAGCCACAAACAGGAAATACTTGATTGTCCTGTGCAGTTTCTAAACTAGGCTCAGGACAGGATATGCTGCACAGAGGACAAAGAAGGAACAGTTACTTAAACACATCCATTTTCATGAGGTCAGTGGTGAAAGCAAGGCAAATCAGACTGGAGTTGGCTCAATTGACTATGATACAGGAGCCACAGTCATAGTTCAGCTTCCTGATCTTGATATAAACTAGGAAAACTAAAGGAACAATCCCACGCCCACAAGGATTTAGTGCTGATAGGTCCTAGGTATATGAGATGGTTATGTAATAGGACAAAGGACTAGAGACCAACACCAAAAAAATCATCATCAATCTTTTCTGACTCAGGATCAACTCATGTTTCACTTTTTAAAACTTTTTGTGCCTGAGTTGAAATACTAAAATGGCAGGCAGCTCTCTCAGTGCTACAGTTGCTATGAATTA
>NC_135660.1:58216173-58238673 GCF_964188315.1 Podarcis muralis
ACAAAGAATATTTTGAGCTTTGCATTATAGAAATCGCACTCTTTAAGGGATTGGGTTGAGGGTTAACGGTAATAATGGTGTGTGCCCTGGATAATGGGGTTTGGGGGTGGGGATCGGAAGGGAGCAGCCAGTACTATATTCACAGAAATAATATATATTCCATTATCTAGGTTAAAAAAGAAATCCACACAATTTCTACTCATGGTGTGTGAGAGAAAAGACTCAGCTGGAAAGGGAGGTTTCTGGAAAGGATCCAGTATTTGTCTGACTAACATACCAAAAGAAGAAAAAAACCCTGACAGTAAAACATAATGATTATTACCATATTGAAACCACACACACAGTGAGGCACTTTGCAGATAGCATTACAGGGACATGGTCTGTTCTCTCTCCCCACCCCCAAATATTTCAATGACTTAGGAAGTAGTAATAGTAGCACTCTACTGGTACATCCTCATTTACAGAGCCTGTCTTCAGTTCCATGAGCTTCACTTTAAGAAGAAGCAGGATAACGTGTTGGAAAGGATTGCGAGATGACAAAAGGTCTAGAAGGGAAAATTATATGCGGGAGCAAGTAGACATCTTATAGCAAAAAAGCCAAAAACAAAAAGTAGACAATTTAAAGAAGAATAGGCTGACAGTTTTAAGAGTGAGTCATACCATTGGTCTAGCTACCTCAGTATTATCTATTTTGTTTCAACAGAGATTTTTCCTAACCTTGTTACCCTCTGAGGGTTTGTTTTTTAAAAAATGCAAGGCAATAATTGGACTTATTACAGTGGTACCTTGAGTTACAAATGCCTCAGGTTACAAACTCCGCTAACCTGGAAGAGTTACCTCGAGTTGAGAACTTTGCCCCAGGATGAGAACGGAAATCGTGTGTCGGCGTCGCAGCGGCAGCAAGAGGCCCCATTAGCAAAAGCACGCCCCTAGTTAAGAACAGTTTCAGGTTAAGAATCAACCTCTGGAACGAATTAAGTTCGTAACTAGAGGTACCACTGTATTGGCTTAGTGACTTTTGAAAATTCTGAGAGTGGGGTGATAGCAACCTCTGAAGAATGGATTAATCTTTGGAGGGGTGGGTGAATTTTCAGAATTATTGGGTTGTATCCAACTTTAGTCATACTCAGAATAGACCCATTGGAATTAATGGATATACATTAGTCTTGCCCATTAATGTCAATGTGTCTGTTCTTATTATTACCAACATTGGATACTGACTTTGGATGCAACCCTTAATCTTCTTCTTTTTAAATAGATGAGGTGGTAGTTTAGGATTTCTTTCTGCTTTTTTAACAGCAAAACTGGGCTTTGCTGTCACTGTCAGCAGCCCAACCATGTTCCTTGGACAAAATGTCCCATGGGAGTGACAGCCATTCACTGTCTCATACTTACTAGAAGGAGAAAATTCTGAATTTTTGCCCACCTCCCAAACTCAACAAATCTCTCGCCTCCTCACCCCTACCCAGTTTCACAGGGGATGGATGGTCTTGCAAATGTCCTTTTGTGTGTGTGTGTGTGTGTGTGTGTGTGTGTGTATTTTGTGTGGATATTTGGTCCAGCTTGAGTTCTCCTATGAGTTGCAACCCGTCTCTTATATACTGACATTTGAAAGTGTTCTGAACGATTTCAGAAATTAGATGGAATCTATTGTCCCCTCTACTCTGTGGGTACAGAACAGACAGGTGTCCTGACCAAATGTGACGTCCATCACCAAGGGGAAGCAATGGCCCAACCGAGATGGAGACTATTTGGCCCAAAGTTCTAGCACAGACTGGAAGGCGAGCCAAGGCCCCTGGACAAGGGAGCAAGGGGCTGGTTCTGGACCACAGCAGTCTTGCGCCTAAGACAGAAGAGGCAAGTTCTCTAAGCAATATATTGGAACAACTGATACCTCAGATGAAATCCCCACTCCCTAGGTTGAAGCCCTAACTCTAATTCCAGAACTGTGGCATGGGGTGTGCTTATTCCCCGGTTAGAAAAAGGACACCAAGTGTGCCTAGAGGCATTATTAATACTAATCACACATTACAGTGTGGTAAGCAATAATTAAAAACAGTTTCTAGTGAGGAGCCCTCCTTCAAATTAAGTCATGTAACAATGTTTCAGAAATGTACATTTAGGTCTAACAGGGAAACTTCCTTTTGTACTTTTTCTTTTATAAAACACAGGCAACAACAACAGCAACAAAAATGCAACCACCGATATAGTTTTAGCAGATCTTCTCCAGTAGGTAAAGTCAGGTAATGGTGACAGGTAAAGACAGGTAAGGGCTAGGTTTATATCTTTAAAAGCAATATGATTCACAGTTATACCAGGGTATTTAAGTGCATTGCAATTTCCTTCTTAGGGAGGTTATAGAATCACATTCCTTGGAAATTTTCAAGAAGACAGTCAAGTATCATGTATGGGCCTGATTTCCCACCCTTCTATCAAAAAGGAAAGAGAAAAAAATGTGTGTGTGTGTGTGTGTTGGATGAAACTGTGAAAAGTGCCCCCGTTCACATGTTGGGGGTGGGGCTTCACAAAGGGATGGTACTGATAGACTACATAACATAGTATGCCCTGCCAAGTGCTTACTAGTTGCACCACTGTACTGTTTGCAACGGGGACGCAGGTGGCGCTGTGGGTAAAAGCCTCAGCGCCTAGGGCTTGCCGATTGAAAGGTCGGCGGTTCGAATCTCCGCGCCGGGGTGCGCTCCCGTTGCTCAGTCCCAGCGCCTGCCAACCTAGCAGTTCGAAAGCACCCCCGGGTGCAAGTAGATAAATAGGGACCGCTTTCTAGCGGGAAGGTAAACGGCGTTTCCGTGTGCTGCGCTGGTGCTGGCTCGCCAGAGCAGCGATGTCACGCTGGCCACGTGACCCGGAAGTGTCTCCAGACAGCGCTGGCCCAAGACCTCTTGAGTGAGATGGGCGCACAACCCCAGAGTCTGGCAAGACTGGCCCGTATGGGCAGGGGTACCTTTACCTTTACCTTTACCTTTACTGTTTGCAAGAGGGCCACTTATACATCAGCTAAAAAGGGAGCACAGAACCACACAACATTTCCATATGCTAAATTATATGTGTAGATACAGATGTAGCAATAAATATAATTTAAATAGAAATACAATACAGTCATGCCTCTGGTTACAGACGCTTCAGGTTGCGCATTTTCGGGTTGCACACCACGCTGAACCCAGAAGTATCGGAATGGGTTACTTCTGGGTTTCGGTGCTCACGCATGCGCAGAAGCACTAAATTGCGCTTTGCACATATGCAGAAGCGTCGAATCATGACCCCCGCGTGTGCAGATGTGGTGCTGTGGGTTGCGAATGTTGCGGGTTGCGAATGTCCCTCCCACACGGATCACATTCGCAACCCAAGTGTCCACTGTACATCTCACTTCAGTGGGGAAGACTGTGACCAGATAACCTGCGTGCCTGCTGTCCAAGTTCTAACTGCTGACTGGCAACGTTTGGGACCTTGCTCTCAGTTTTTATGGTTCCTAATTTTTAAACTGGACGTGGACTGGGCAAACCTTCAAATAGAGAACTCCTTCAGATGGAGTTGGGGGAATGATCAATGGTTAATGCTAGTAACAAAGCTAATTTCCTGTATAACCCTACTTCCAGTAACAGTACCGAGCCAGTATTGGTCTGACAATGTGGTCCAACATCAAACAGCTGGAATTGAGAACTGAGTTAGTAGATGATACTCCACAGTCTTGCATAGGGCCCCTGTACATCATTTGAAACAGAAAATGAGAATGAGGGTAAAATATTGCCAAATCAGAATGGCAGAGTTGACTAAAATTTGGCTGGGGTCATCCTTTGTATAAAGCAGAAAAACTGCCACAGAATCTCTTATGGCACTGCTCAAATTCAACAGACTACAATTGCCTCCTGATGGTCCCATATAGACAATAAATTAATACAGCATATTAATTTATTCAATGCAGCATATAATTAGCATGATTCCCTATAATTCTAAATGTTATCACCTTTATCACAAAAATAAAGTGACCATCCCTGGTAGTCACTTGCACCTAAGGGTTAATGTGGCATAATGGATATACTGGGTTTAATTTCCCACCTAGCCATGAGGCTCGCTGGATGTCCTTAAGCCTGTCACTATAACTTACTTTATTTCACGTATATGTATGTTGCTTGTCATCAGAAAAGACTGCTAAGCGGCTTACAAAGAAAGCCAAAATTAAATAATATCATATATAATGCATCAACTCTATAAAATAGGGTTCCCTACATCCAGTAAGAGGGACGCGGGTGGCGCTGTGGGTTAAACCACAGAGCCTAGGACTTGCCGATCAGAAGGTCGGCGGTTCGAATCCCCGTGACGGGGTGAGCTCCCGTTGCTCGGTCCCTGCTCCTGCCAACCTAGCAGTTCGAAAGCACGTCATGTGCAAGTATATAAATAGGGACCGCTCCGGCAAGAAGGTAAACGGCGTTTCCGTGTGCTGCTCTGGTTCGCCAGAAGCGGCTTAGTCATGCTGGCCACATGACCCGGAAGCTGTCTGCGGACAAACGCCGGCTCCCTCGGCCTATAGAGCGAGATGAGCGCGCAACCCCAGAGTCGGTCACGACTGGACCTAATGGTCAGGGTTCCCTTTACCTTTTACATCCAGTAAGTTCCCACTCATTCAATACCCACACAAACTGCACACTTGTACATCAGCCATCCTAAACTTGAACACACTCACCCACAGGTAATATACAAAACAACGCTGTAAAACATTGACGGGCTAATACTAAAACCAAATTTAATCTCACACTCCACCCACTCCAATAAAATTGGCATGAAGTTCATTAAAATATTCACATCTACGTAGAGGTATCATGTATGGCTGAGGAAGTACACTCTCACCCTAGTCATCAGCCCCCCATTCCTAGCTCCCACCTGATTAGTGCTCATAATCCAATATCTCCCATACCTGCACAATGCACTCACCCCAAGTGAGCACTGCCCATCCCCGCACCCAGCCAAGGCAAAACATGGCTGTCCTATCACCGCAAAGCAGCTGTGTCTTTTTTTATGAGCTCAGTGGGCAGAGATGTAAAGTCCAACATCTTCTCCAATGTGTTGCCAGAGGATCCTGATCTCTGGGGTTGGTAAATTCAACAGGGACTTGAGTGTTCAAGGTTCATCCTCCACAGGGATGTGAGGAGTAAAAGGGTGGGTCACAGTGTTCACTGTCCTGAACTCCTCGAGAGAAGGGTTAGACAAAACTGTCAGAAATAAATAAGTACTTTGATGGTAATGAGACCTATCTAACAGGTATGAGAATTGTAGAGAAAATTCGGCATTATTCTGCTGAGCTACTATGGCTGGGTTTATAAGAAGAGATGGGGGAGATGGGGAGAGGGATACAAGAACATACATCCTTGGCTGTATTTACAGGTCGCTTTTTACTTACTTTTATAAATCTAAGTCAAACCCTACTCATTATTCCAACAGAGGCTTTTAATTCTGTAATGCATATTTAAACAGTATTATTAAAAAACAATGTGCCAACTGCCATTGATGTGAGATGTCGGGCATTGCTCCTTTGAACCCATTATCATGTCACTGGACCTGTTAAATTTAGCTGTTTCTGTTGCTCTTAATTGGGTTGTGCAGCATGGAGCAGTAGAGCTTGGTCTCGGTTAATGCCATGAATTACAATAATCATATTCATTTTGCAGAACAGACCCATAACAAAAGTAAACGTGGGTATTCAAAATGGGTGTGCTAAAAAGGATATGAAGTTATAAGCTGATTTATGTATTCAATATCAAATAAATACACTTTAGTGGGTCTTTCTTCTTTTTACTCACACTATGTGTTGCTAGGTTGTATCTGCCTACACATTCCCAATGAGGTCACAATCTTAGGTACCCTTATTCAGTGGGGAAAAGACCCATTGAACAACGAGGGATTTGCTTCTGAATAAAAGCCTAAGATTGTGATACAAGTCTTACTTCCTCCTGTTACTACTACACTCCTGGAACTGTTCAACTCAGCCTTATCTCCATAGTTCTCTCCCCCACCCCACTTACTCTTTCTACTTAGAGGCCCAGATCCACTAAAAATCTGTGTTTTACTGTTGGTATGTTTCTCAACCAATCTGCCTCCCTAAGAAAACAGGTTTCGCCCTTTCATTTTCAAGTCAATATCAGTGCAGGAGGAAAGCTGTTTTGCTATCACAGGGGTTTTTTTTTTTGGGGGGGGGTATTGTACATCCATCCTGATGGCACTCTGGACCCACTATAAACCCACCAACCCAAGCTGCTGGTCTGTGTCCTGGATGTGCCCCAAACCATTGTCTCCACCACTCTTTCCCCGACACAAATAACTCCACCCCCAGATACCAGATTTTTTATTTTATTTTAGGAATTGTTTGTGTGACTGAAAAATGTATTTGAAGGCTGGGTCCTAGAGGTGAAACTAGACACAGCATTAAATATGTATTTGCATTTAAACAGCACATTTAAAAATAGCACCTACTGGAGGAAGTTGTTAATTGCCAGAGTAGCAGCTGATTAGGAAGTCCTGAGGAAACCCCTCCATCTGAAGCTCCTATTTGCATGGGGAGGAAATTCCCCATTGGCACCAGTTAAGAAAGCCTGAAGGACCATGTAGTGAATCAGGTTTTGGTGAAAAAGAAAGGAATAGGCAGCCAATGCTTACCTATCTCTCACTGTGGCATTTGGTTATGATACTACCAGGAGATGAATATCAATTCTGATTTGTTTGTGGGCAGGTTAGATGACCTTGCTTCACAGCAAGTGTTATCTGCCACACACTTTCCAGTGCATTGTCCTATCACTTCTTAGTGATCTTTCCAGGAAGCAGATGGGTTGTGCAAGACCTCACTACGAACTATGATTGTACAAACTGAATTTACCAGTATGTGACTCAATCCCCCTGAAAAGAGCGACTGTGCGGAAGTGCTGCATTACTCTTCTGTTTCCCCAACAGCCCACATCACTGCCAGTTACTGAGGGTGAAAAGGCAAGGCAGCAGGAAGCTTGGTGTGGCTGCAACAGTCCCCCTGCTGCCTTGCCCCTCTCTCTCAGTAAACAGCAGCAATGTGTGGTGTTGGGAAGCCAGCAGAGCAACGCAGCCCCACCCACACTTAGTGGCCTGGTTTGCACATCATGGTAAGCAAACTATGTCTTACTGGGAGTGTGTGAACATGATGATTCTTGAAGTGGAGCCAAGCACAAAGGGCCAATAAGGAGCAAAGCAGTTGCAATTTCTTTTCTGGGAGCCAGAACCTTCATGCTATAATTTGTGTTACCTGAAAACATAGCCAGTATACATTGTATACTGTATACAATGTATACATCCTTATACATTGTTTTTTATTGCACGCCTCAACTGGGTCGAAGGAGCATAAATGAACCATACTAGTACAATACTTGTTGTTAAAGGAATATTGAGATGTTTTTAGTAACTGCAATAACAAGTGAGGCAGTGAAAACAACAGCAATTTCAACATGGATAGTTTAGTTTTGTAATAATGTTAGGAAAAACAAATGGTTACTTCAGTTACCTTCTTGCAAAAAACCCCAAAACACAGCCTAAGCCAAGAAGTAAATTAATTACAAATTGTACTAAAGGTTTTGGACCAAGCTGAAGCTGTTACAAATGCATCATTTTAAAAAATGGTAATTATTCTGGGTGGGTGGAAAAAAACCTGGCACATATTATTTTCTTAAGTAAAACATAAGAGAGAACAGATGTTGTGATGACTGATGTTTCTTTTTGGCCTTCTTTCTTTAAAGATATTTGGCCCATTGCAAATAATCTGAATGCAACATTTTATCTCAGAATTGTTATCATGTTGTTACCAAGCTGAGGAGAAAACATGTTTTGAGGAAGAGCTAGGATACTGTGGCAAAATGTCAAGAGTCTGCAAAAAGCAAAGGTGAAAGGGGGTAGGTGGCAATGAAATCTGAGTAAAAAACCATAAATGTAAAGAAACACCAGGACTTCTGGTCTGAGGTGGAATGAGAAAAATGACCAAAAGACAAAGATAGGAAACCAAAATCTGGAAGTAATTATGGTCAAGTGAAGACAACTGAATTCCATATTACCTTGGTGGACGTCTGTAAAGGCAGTTTGAGGAGGTATTTTGGTAAGGTTTACTTTTTGGAGCTTAGCAACATAAATTTGTTGTCACTGAACTATTAAATAAAAGAGACACATGTTGGCAGAGAGTTTGCAGCGCAGGGATGGAACTGATTAAGGGACAGCCTATGAAATAATAGCTTAAATGGCCCCTCTGCAGGATTTTAATATCCCATGACAACACTCAATTGTCAAATTCAGCTAGAGTGTCCAGGATGCTACTAAAATTAAGCCAGAAAGTCGTAGATTTATTCTAGTTTTTTTTCTTCTTCTCTTCAGTTAAGCACAGGAAATGCCAGTAAGCTGTGAGAATATAAGCAAAAAATAAGAAAGCATGGGGGGGGGGGGGGGAGAAGGATGGCCTACACTTTTAAAATAAATTTTCTGCCATTAAATCTACAACAAATGTCTCTCACCTACACACGATAAAGAGGCAATGTGGGATTTTAATTGGACTTTTGGCTTTTCTTCATTTGATTTAAACCTAGGTAGAATTTCAAACAATAATACTGGAACACCTGGTTAACACGTTAGATGATACGTATAGTTGTAAATTGTGGTTTTAATAGGTGCTCACTGGGGGATTTAAAAGGGTCCCATTGTTCAGCTTGGCAGATATTAAAAAAAAAAAGTTCATGAACTACTGGGATTTTAAACCTGCTGGCATGATTTTAATATGCTTCAAAGAATGTAATTTGATAATTTGCCCAAACTTGTGCCCAATTTGTGAACAGAGTATCTAATGACCATGTTATGTCATTAAAATGCCCTGATAGAGAAATAGCCATAACATTCTGTTTTAAATTTATTACAACAATCCACTTTAATGAACAGCAACAGTTACTGAAATCCGATAATCATCATACTATACATACATAATGAAAGAAATGCATAAGCCAGTTCAGAAATGAAATATAAGTACATACTTCATATATATTTGAACGGGAAGAAATTGGGAAGAAAAACAAGCTTTGTATAATAATAATAATAATAATAATAATAATAATAATAATAATAGCAAGTGAGTATACTGAAGTGCAGGAAATCTGAAGCTTTTAGCCAGTGAGGGAAGAGTGTTTTAAAAGGTGGCAGGGAACGAGAGAATTCAGCCCTCCACCTATACCCTGCTTGATAGAGGGTGGCCACAAGCCCTGCTTTACAGAGAGCAGTCCTCTGTTCTAAGGGCTGCCTTATTCGAGGCCATCCTAAAGACAAAGAACCACGAGAAAGTGTAGAAGGGGTATTGAAGTTGCCCATCAAGAGGAGAATTTGTTCAGTAGACCTAGTAGGCACACAGGTGACCTAGTTGCAGTCTTCCCCAATATGGTGAGGTGTTAAAGGTAAAGGGACCCCTGACCATTAGGTTTAGTCATGACTGACTCTGGGATTGCAGCGCTCATCTCACTTTATTGGCCGAGGGAGCTGGCATACAGCTTCGGGTCATGTGGCCAGCATGACTAAGCTGCTTCTGGCGAACCAGAGCAGCACACGGAAATGCCATTTACCTTCCCGCTGGAGCGGTACCTATTTATCTACTTGCACTTTGACGTGCTTTCGAACTGCTAGGTTGGCAGGAGCAGGGACCGAGCAACGGGAGCTCACCCCATTGCGGGGAATGGAACTGCTGGCCTTCTGATCGGCAAGTCCTAGGTTCTGTGGTTTAACCCACAGCACCACCTGCGTCCCTATGGTGAGGTGTTACAATGTCTAAATTTGCATTAGGCATATAAATTAGCATATGCAGGCTTAATGTGAATATGTACCCTATTTCCCCCTCTTTTTGGGTGTTGCCTTTCTGGCAATGTGTAATTAGCCACTTTTGCATTTTTAAAGAAAACAAATCGTTTAAAAAACGCCCCAAGCCTCCAGGGTTCTCTCCGCCATATCCTGGTAGCACTGCGCCAGAACTTCCCACTGCTCAGAGAAATGGAGACTGCATAACAATCCTTCTTCATCGTGATATTTACATATGGATTTTGACCTGGAAAATGGACCCCTGAATCAATTCACACAAAAACTTTTTTAAAAAAAAATCACAGCAAAACCCAGTTAAAAGACAATAAAGTGATAATATTAATAAGACATAAACAGCAATGGGAGGCAATGCTTTTTTCAGATTAAAAGCTAGGTCAAATTAAAATAAAGCATTCACAAGCTGCTAAAAGCTTTATAGTGAAGAAGCCAATAGATGCTCTCAAGGAAGGGAGGCAGAGCAATGTCTGTGAGGCGTGCAGGATTATATAAGATGGGGCAATCCTTCAAATATTCTCTGGTCCCATACCTACTTTGAGGTTTTACTGCTTTGTGTTCTAGTGTTGTCCCCCACTCTTTATTCTTACCCCTCTCATTTTATTTGGATTTATCCTTTCTGGGACAAATCTGATAAGTTAAAGAAAAACAACCCTGTTGCAAGCAACTCATTTATTATAGCACAACAACCCATTTACAGAACTGAGCTCCAGTTTGGAAGCATCCGCTATCGCCTAGGTCTGTTGGCATTTGCGATAGTGAATTCAAAATCTTATCCATTCATACTTATATAAATACTGTGTGTCCTAAGAATTCAGTAATAAGGACTCCCTAGTGTGCTGACAGTTACTGAAACGGGACTTGTTACTGGAGTTCTTATGGAGGTTAAACTCCCACTGAACTGTAAATTTCCTTTAAAAAAAAAGAACAACCTGCTAATAGCTTTTATAACAATTTTGTCCTTATTTTATATCTCATTTTACTATATTTTATTTTAACTAATATGGTTTAGATGAACTGTTGATCTTTTGGCGTCTTATGCAAAACAAACCTACCAAACCTTTCAAGGTTCACTGCTACGTACCTACACATACTAACTAAAACTCCTGGTGCAAAATGCTATACGACAGAAAGGTCTCTATAGGTCCCTTGTAAAAAATCTTTTGCATGCCCCAAGAGTGTCTTATTCATTTCAACAGGAAATGCCAAGGGAATTTGTAGGTAGGCTGTACTTGTTTGGGTCCCCCCCCCCCAACCCCCAGAGCCAGCATTCAATATGGGGAGGGGGGAAAGAGGACATGATTTATAATAATGCTCTAAAAACTCTTCAATTTTTATACTTCTAATACTGAAACAACATAGTGTGTCATTTTAACTAGCACAAGAATACATCATAATATGTAATTTGCTTATGTTATCCCAGGCTTTGACCATTAAATAAGGTAGTTGGGAAGATTTTGGAGATTCTGTCAATAGCAAAGCTGCATGTTCTGGTGGGCTGTCTGTTCCTTCAGACTATAGCAGAGGATGAAAAGAGACTGTAGGTGAGGCCAGATTAAGGAGGTTGGGGATCCTGCTGCTGTTTCCAAAATACCCTTCCTTCCCCCCAAAAGGAACATATGAAATAAGGTACCATAAAATAAGTTTTATGGCATTTAAAAGACTAACCAACGTATTATGGCACGAGCTTTTCTGTACTAAAAAAAAGGCACAGTGGAGCCTTTGGATTTTACAAGGATCAGCAAAACACAAACAAAAAGCAGTTTGACAACCTTGATAAACAAAAAGAAGATGCTTTGAGCCTACACAGTTTAGTATTTTAAACTCATGATTTTTGCTCACTTTGCTTTGGGCCAATCACCAACTCTTAGCCATCTGTCATGGATGCTTTAGCTGAGATCCCTGCATTGCAGGGGGTGGGACTATATGACCCTTGGAGCCCCTTCCAACTCTACAATTCTGTGATTCTACCTCACACGGCAGTTTCAAGATACAGAAAGGAGGTATAAAATAGCTGCAGAAAGAGGACTTCAGCTTGTATCAGATTTTGGTTCTATTAACCAGTGTGATGCATCTTTGTACTATAAAGGGTCATCTTTTCTGCTTCAACCCAAAGTTATTCTGGCCTGTTTATTACGTGCTTTATTTGCATGAGTCCCATTTGTATTCGACTGAGCTTACTCTTAGGTTACTGCCCACAAGGAACTGAGTCCTAAGAGTTGTTTCTTAGCCTTGTAGCCACTGGGGGTTATGGAAACTGGAAATATCTGCTTCCATTTTTCAGTGGGCAAAATGGTCCCATGTGTTGGGTGGCCGAAACATTTAGGTTTTCAGCTGCCTCAGCCCATTAGAGCTCTCTGAAGATCTCATATTCTCCTGCAAGATCTCATGTGAGCTGGCCAGAAAAGCTAAAACTTCTCTTCCCATAGGAGCAACTTCTAGAGGCCAAGGTCCCTTGTCTCCCCGCCCCCAAATAAAATATTTGAGGGGACTGCCTGGCAGAGTTGAAGGGAGGGCACTCTATCGTTGGTAAAAAATATATATCATTGCTAAAATTAACATGCTGGGAGGGGGAATTGGATGCATGACCTGTGACCTCTGTCCTCAGGTTTATTTTCTCTTTCCATGGGTATATTTGGCAGAAGAGCCAGGATCTCTCCTCACCACAGAAAGGCAGCCATTTCTCTAAAGAAATCTGCCTTCTTTGGTTCCAACACATCTTCCATTACATCTCTTCTTGCAAATCAGTGAAGTCCCCCTTGTCTCCTGTGCATAACACTGTCCCATCCACTTGTATCTTCCTTTTAATATGGCTATTTCCTTTTCACCTGGAAACTAAATTCTAATGGGAAAATCTTATTGTTTGACTTTGGAATACCAAACGCCAGCGTAGATATACCGCCAAATGATCATGGTAGAATTAAATAGATTTTTATTTTTCTCCCCACTCCAACCACCAATGGCTGGCCAAAAATGCAGTCTTTCTTACTTCCCTCCCCCACTCCCGCTTTTATAGTAACAATAATTTAAAATGGTATATTCAGTGAAGTGAGAAAGAAAAAGGATTGCACCCAAATTACGGTGCAGTACAAGAGAATTTAATTAAGAATATACACATTAGAATTTCAGTGGGATCTTCTATTTAATGTTACTTTATTAAGCCTTCTATCAAACCCTTTTTTATGTATATCAGTTGATATACAATTAATCTGTTCTCTTGTGAGGAAAAAAAATAGCACCTGAGGTGGATGAAAAGTGTCAGATTATAATAATTATAAGCAGCTGTTCATTTGGAATCACCTCTGGCCTACATGGGGGATGCTGTGAGTTACCACTCCTCACAACAGCCCACCTCATTAGACTTGACCTTCCCAGCTGGGGATTTCATTTGTGTTTTTTTTAATGGATTTGTATACTGCAAATCATAACACCTCATGAAGACTGGCTCTTTGTTGCAATAACAGAAGAGAGCAATAGATTTTTTTTTAAAAAAAAAAAAACACCCCACCCCAAATCTGCAGCTACTGTAAATTGGTCAGATACAAGTGGTAATGTGGGTAACTTTTCAGAGCTGCTGCCTGTGTGGCAATCTAGATTGTGACGATGCCTTATCTGAGACAACGAAGATACGATTAGCATTCGAGAGGAAGCCTCTTGGATCCATTTCTACCACAATTAGTAGAATAAATAAGTTCTGCCAGACTTTTTAATGCATTTGCGAGCACAGGGGCTGTTTCTTCATGGCACCACCTCTGGCAGGGTGACCATGGCTGTGCAAGAAAACCTGCCATCAGCAAAAAGAAAGCCTCCACGAAACATAAGCAGGCATCATTTGAGCCAAGCTTCAGTGGGGTTTAGTGCTGGAATGCATTTCAGAAGGACTGGGTTTAGAAAAAGTGTGTCTTTGGACATGTATAGAATTCCAGAACCACCGCCAGCCTGACTGAGCGAATTCCAAACAAACACAGTCTATCCCCTCTGCAGTGAGTCCGACCTTCCAGATCTTCTGGAATCCCACCACCTCCAATTTTTGAAATTATGAAGCACCCGGCATCAATGCATCGCAAATACGAATCCGAGAATGTATGCACACACATTCTAGCCTGTGGAAATTAAAGCAATATGAACGTACAGACTTATAGAGAAAATTAAGAGGGTGGTGTTTTTTTTTGAGCTTCTCAACAATATATCTGGTTTCTTTCCCCCCTCCATTTATGTTTGTAATAAACTCACTCTCATACAATTAGCCTCAATTGTTTTTATATCTTCTGAGGCAATAATATAGGCAGTCTGGGGAATACAGTAGTAATCCACATACCTGTGTTCATTTACCCAAATCACTATGGTTACAGCCAGGGCAAATTGTTTACTGTGAGAATCTTTGGAGCCCCTTTCCAGATACTAATGACCTTTCTGTTCATCCAATAACGTCAACAAACCAGGGAGGCTGCCCACACCATTAAAGCCAATTGCCTCTCAAGTTACTGAGGGACTTGTGCTTTTCCTCATTTATTTTCTCTCATCTGATGTAACTCACATGCCACTTTCTTGTCTTTAAAGAAGGGGAAAAACTGTGGATTATTGATTTGCTTCTGAACAGAAGACCAACCTAAAAGCCCCAATGAATTGTCACTCATTATTGAAATTACTGAACACTAATTAAACTGGCAGCTCAAATCCCAGCAGGCCACACTCATCTGAAGCTGAAATTCAGACACTTGGACAGTGGAAGAGAGAAAGCGTTAGCAAGCACCAGGATTGTAATAAGCTTTGCATTAATTTTTGTTTCTTAAAGGCGCACGCAGGGTTTGCACACCCAACATGCTACCCGTAAAAAAAAAAGAAAAAAAAGGTTAAATTCACAAAGCAGCTCCGCCTAGGTTGTTTTCAGTAGGTACTGTTGCAAATGAGTTGCCTGGAATCTCGAAACAAAACAAAACCCTGTTCTTTTCCCTGTAATAAACAAAACAGGAAAAGGAAAGACAGTACAGCATTAAAGAGGAAGGCAGTACATGAGCACCGGCTAATGATTAACACCGGCTAAAAGACGCTGGTAAAGCGAGCGTAGGAGAGCTTAAAATTCAAATTGGCTAGGTGGAAGGAAACTGAGTCAGAATATATAAATAATCACATCACTTGGATGGAACTTCTCGAGCAATAATAAATGCTAAAGATCATTTAGAATTCATAGAGCCCAATTTAGGGGGAAAAAAATCTTTGGCCCATTTTCACAGGATGCCCAAGCTACCTATAAATTATGCATGTCCACAGCTAATCAATGGCCTCCCCCTCCCCCTCCCCTCCTCACACACACTTTCTAAGCAGTAACTCTTCATTTGTTCAACTTCAAAGGGGGCAGAGCAAGAAGGAAAGGGACTAGTCTAAGCATTTAATTTAAAGTAGATGCACAGGACTCTATCTGAAAATAGATTGGGGAGAAAAGGCCAAGAGATGGGAAGGAATACAGGAATTTGGAGGCAGCCTGAATTGTCTTCGGTTTGTAGAAGAGAAAGAACTGTTGGGGAAGGGGAGAGAAAGCACAACAACTGGAAATCAAGTGTTATTGTTTCAGTTTGGGGGTGTTTTTCTCTGGCATGGCACGTCAGACACCAGTGTTGCCATAGAACAAGAAACTGTTGGACGACTGCTACCAATGGCATACCATCATGGTGGAGGTTCCTACCTAGGAGACTTCACCAAAAAGAGGAGAAATATTTTTTTTGTTTGGAAAGGCCTGTGTGTGTGTGTGTGTGTGTGTGATTTGGGCGTTGCTTCTACTCTTTCGGGATTTGAGCTTTGGCTCTATGGTTTCGTTACAGTTCTTCATATGGATTTTAGTGTTTTGAATTGCTTAGGGCTGTTTTAAATGGTCGCAATGATCTTGAGAGGTGGCATGGGGCGTCTTCAGATCTGGAATCATTGTTAGTTATTCGTTATTAAAAATCGATCACACGGCACTTTAAGCTAAATGCCACTTTTGTGTCCATGTCCTTATTTTGTAACATGCAAGTTCATCAGATGGTGGCTGGTGCTATAGGTAAGCACCAATAACTGAAACATTTTGCTTCCTGAGGCAAAGGACAATATGGCACCCACAACCACAGTCCCATGTAAAGAACTGGATATTATTTCCATACTGCTGACAGGATAGTTTCTTCTACCATACCTGAAGGCAACAGACTGGCTTGAAGGACACAGGGCAAACCATGTGACAGACACGCATGCCTGTACAGGGAGATAAGAAGGATCAGAGGGGCCTGCCAACACTGCCCCCTTGCATCTGCCCCCTGAGGCAGTCAGCAGATACTTGGGCTGGACCTGCAGTTGGGACCTCCCACCTGAGAAGGAATCAAGGACTAACTGGATATGATAGAAGTTTCCTTATAGCAATTACAAAGAAGAAGCAGTATAAGACCTATCATCCTATCAAACAACCCTACCTCATCAGGCTTTTAATAGTTAGATTTCTATCTTTATTGGGTTGGGTTTTTAACTTCTATTTCATCCATGTGGCCATGGGAGAGGAAACCACAAAAAACTTTTCTTTATCATCATCATCATCATCATCGTTCTGTATCTCATTAACAGTTCCACCTTTGGCCAGCACCTTTACCAGAAGATTAAAAAGATGGCTAGATAATGAGCCAGAAGAAAATCCCATTAAACACAATAGGGCTTACTTTCAAGTGAGCATGCACAGGGTTGGGCTATTAATGGGCTTGTTTTCCTCACGCAAACCATAATGTAAATCTGTGTAATGGTGATTCTGAAGTGCCCTCCAATCCATTACTGCAGAAGAGCCATCCAGATGTAATAGTATCTGTGGAAACTGGTTTCCAGGTGCCCTGCATTGTTAAGTGTGTTCCATACTTTAGGAAACCACATCTGCATGGAGGTTTGCAGAAACATAGTTTCAGTAATTGATCTTGAAGCCCTGGAGCTTTTGGCACATCTCAACAAGGCATTAAAATTTTTTATAAGGCATGTGTACAGAAAACATGTAAAAATGTGAGGCTGTTCAGGTTTCCCAAGCAATATAAAGCTTTGGATAGTGTTTGTATAATCTTAGCACATTATAAAGAATAACTACTTAATCACCATAGATCTATCACCTTTCCCTATGCAAATATATATTTGCATTCTCTCTCTCTCTCTCTCTCTCTCTCTCTCTCTCTCTCTCACACACACACACACACACACACACACACACACACACACTGCTTTCAAGAAATTACTCATAGGTGCTAGAACTAAGGAAGTCAGAGCCATTGCTTTTTGAAAGGGGGAAAGAGCATTTAAACAGCTGCATATATTTTAAGCATGCCCAGATTGAGCAAGATTGGCCAAACCTCAATTTCTGAACTTCTTTTGAAAATCTTGAAAATAGCAATAAGAAAGAGGGCTCCATGAACATGCACAGACAGAGTGGAAGGGGCTATTTTTCAGGGGGTGGGGAGAAAGTTTGCATATAATTGGGGGGACTTTTTTTTTTGAGTAGTGTCAGTGCATTTCCTCAAGTGTTATTCCAAGGTGCATTGTGGGTGGAGGAGGATACCAGTCACCCATGATGGTGATGGTAAAATAAAGTTTAAAGGGGGGGGGGGAAGGTTTAAAAAGCAGAGCTGCCAACTAACTCTCTCCTAAAACATTGCAGATTCCTGTCCTGAAATTCTCCTTCCCTTTGTGAACCTGCTTTCCCCGTAAACGGCTGAAATTTTCAACCAAGTTTATCAAGTAGAATTTCAGGTTTAGTGCTAGTTATGACAATATTCTTTGAGTTTAGGGAGAGAACCACAAGTTTCTCTTCTGGAGAACCGTAAGTTTTGAAAACAAGAAATGAAAGAATCAAGTAAACAACCAAAAAGAAAGAAAAAACGAACAGTTCCCTTTGGTATTCCGGTAAATTTGGGTGGACTTGTAAACTACGCACAAGTTGAAGCAATTGCATGACTTCTTCAGCATGTGCTGAACCTGGCACAGTCTCACTAAACCTGCTATATGCACATGCCAGTTTGGTTGTGTGAATTGGCTCCGAAAGTGTGAATTTCCTTTCGCGTACCGCTACTGTGACATTTTAGCAAGGATTTCCATGGACATCTGCCATATATGAAATGATCATGGTGCAGCAGTGTAGTTATATGCCATCGTTTTATTGCAGCTAGGAGGGAGAGTGGTTACTAAGCCACAGTGCAATAATTCCAACCTTCTTTTGCAAGACATGTTCAAGGGGAAAATAATTTCCATATGTTGGCACTGCATCTTGACTTTTATATGGGTCAAAGGGACATTTATTCCCCAAGGTCATGTTTGGTTTCCTTTTTTTAAAAAAAAAAGCTACATTCCCTTAAAATCCTGGAGTCATCACTTTAAACAGCTCTAAGCAAAACTATTAATGCTCTAAACCTTTATTTTTATTTAAAAGAGTAAACCCTTCAGCCTTGAATATTTAGTAGGATTCTGTCAAAGAGGAGATTTCTTTCCCAATATGAGCTATCACAATATTAACTCATCAATAAATAATAAGAGGAAGACCACATGGTTTAAAAGATGCTGAAGCTTCTGATAGCTGCCATTACAAGTGGGTCTACCTTATGATTGTCTGGAGTGCTTGTAGAAATGGCCAGTTGCCTTGTTAGATAGAAGAAATAAGAAAAACAGAAACTGAATTGGTCATTACTAATATTCTTTACATCATGCATTTTGTTGTGCTGATCCATTAACCCATATACTGAACAGAGTATAGGGATAGGGCTTATCATGTGGCTAGGACCCTCGTACCTACGGGACTGCCTCTCCTGGTATGCCCTGTGAAGGACGTTAAAATCCACAAATAACAACACTTTGGAGGTCCCAAGCCGCAAGGTAACCTTGGTCTCAACTAGAGACAGGGCCTTTTCAGTACTTGCCCTGACTTGGTGGAGCGCTCTGTCATAAGAGACTAGGGCCCTGCGGGACTTGACATCTTTCCACAGGACCTGCAAGACAGAGCTGTTCTGCCTGGCCTTTGGTTTGGAACCCTTATGCTTCCCTCCCCTTGTGGTTTTGATTTATGGGCTACTATTAAAATGAGGCTGCATTCTAAATTGTATTTTAACCCGTATTTTAATAAACTGTTTTTGTGTTTTTTTTGTTCCCCCCATTATGTTTTATTGTAATTTTATTGGTGTTGGCCGCCCTATGATGATGATGATGATTATTATTATTATTATTATTATTATTATTATTATCTTCATTATTATCTTCCTCCTAATGAAATATCTGCTCCCATCAAGGAGGATAGGCTGCAACAGCCACTGTCTTCTGCTGGATAATGACACTCTGTGGATAATAATCCACATACTAATATGGGTGTTCCCAAAATGATGAGCGTTAGGAGACACTATAGCACCCTTTGAAAATACAAAAAAAAGTACTTTGTGCTGTGAAGGAGGCTGAGGAGCACTAGACAAAGTGGGTAGGCTACATTTGGTGACATGGGAGAAGTCAGTGGGAGGTGCTTTGTCAGACTACTATTCCATCTAATGAAGTACTGACTAATCTTATTGTTGAAGTTCTGTTTTTAAAGAGGAAGTCACTGTCCATTGACTCAGCAGTGGAGAGTCCGAAGGATCCAAGATTCAATCCTTAACATCTCCAAGTAGGGCTGAGACCTTGGAGAGTGCTACCTGTGGACAATTGTAGATAATACTGAGTTAGAAGGACCAGTAGTCTCCTCTGACATAAAGCAGCTATTTGGGCTCTCTAAACTCTCAGTTGGGTTTCACCACCATCACCACTGGTCTTGCCAGCTAGAAAGGACAGGGGTCATCTGCCAACGAGCTACTATATCCTCCAAAAATGTGTACTGTGCTAAAATGATGTTTAGTGCTATAGGTGATTGAGCATAGATTGAGTTCCCAAAAAGTGGAACAATGGTATTTTAAACCAACCATGTACTAAACACATTACATTAACTTAACATGTTCACTGCCTTCCTTTATTGTGTTTTCTTTTATTTATGGAAAAATTGTTTAATATTTTGAAGTAATTTGATATAAAGACCTTTCTCTCAAGTAACGACAAATAACTAGGCTGAGCCTGCCCCACTGTGTACTGAACAATGTAGTTTTACTGCAGATTTCATATATACCATCAGTTGTGGGGCAGGTGGTTGTGGCCTGACTGAAATGTCCTCATGGGCCTTAGTCTCACAGGATGGAGGTTCCCAATCCCTGAATTATAGTGAACTAAATTCACAGAAACACATTAAAATGTCAGCTACAATTTACCGGTAGCCTTAATTTCTTTTATCATTATTATTTACAACCTTTAGAAGACATCTGAAGGCAGCCCTGTATAGGGAAGTTTTTGAATGTTTAATTATGTTTTCATATATGTTGGAAGCCACTCAGAGTGGCTGGGGCAACCCAGTTAGATGGGTGGGATACAAATATTATTATCATCCTCATCCTCACAAAAGTCTCAAGCCTAATTCAAATCTACCCAAAAGCACATCACCCAGGAAAAACCCCCCTGTACTTTTGCTTACACATTCATATTCATAGATGTATTATCCTAGATATACATACACAGGTGGTCATGGATAATCACTTAATCAAGACTCATAGCTGTTGAACTCGAAAATTATTTTATCTTTATCTTGACTCTCCTAAAGAGGTAATTATTTTATTCCCACATTGCTTTTTTAAAAAATGGCAGCACTCTTTCAGAATTCTATGAGGCACTTGCATGGAAACTGCAGGGCTGTTGCATTTGATTGGCTTTCTTGGCCCTTACAAACAATTTACATCTGTAGAGACAGGAATTTCAACCATTTCAGAAAGCCTGCAGCATTTACAATCCCCGCAGCTCTAATTGAAAGCTGAGCTGTAGCCATTTTCACTTTCCAAAGTTCAAAGAGAAATCCACTATTTAGAAACCAGTGGTCAAGAACTGTTGCCCAGAGAACAATGAAACTCTGGGACCTAATGCATTGTTAAAAGACATGGGAATTAATAAAGGTCTGCCCTCTCAGAAGAGAGGGAAAAAGTTGGGCCTTCACTCTACTCAAAAAAGGAAAGTTTTATCAACCCCCAGAGGTTTCACATCTCTATTATAGAAGGACTAGATTGTAAAATTTCGCCTGAGCTCATTAGTTATGGGAACTCCCAAGCTCTGCAGAGAAAAACATGGAATGTAGTAGCTCTTTATGAGTTAACTGCTTGCTTCCTTGCCACTGCTACTAGTTCAGGCTGTTTCATTTGAAAAACAACACCGTATACCTTCCTTTAAGATTAAGGATATGCTATAGTGGAACCATTTCAGGTTCCATTCAAGCCTACATCACATGTCACAAAATAATAATAATACACTGTGGTCTCATTCAGACATAACACTAAGCCACAGTTCATCACCACAGAAGTGAGCCTGAGAAAGCCTCATGGTCATGTGCTCTCATCTCCCCCGCTGGTATAGCCCCAAGGATTTTATTTCATTTTTAACCAAGCACAGGTGCAGTCTCTCCTCCTGCAGCTCCCAGCAACTTGAATACAGGACTATTTAGGCTCTGGCCATGAAGGCAGAGTGTTGCCATCATGGCTAGCAGTACTTTGTCTAATCGTCTTTTAAGCTCATCCAAGTTGGTAGCCATCACTACCATTTAACCAAGTAGTACCTTCTTTTATCCGTCCTGAATAGTGTGGTGTAGTGGTTAAGAGTGGTAGTCTCGTAATCTGGGGAACCGGGTTCGATTCCCCGCTCCTCCACATGCAGCTGCTGCTGGGTGACCTTGGGCCAGTCACACTTCTTTGAAGTCTCTCAGCCCCACTCACCTCACAGAGTGTTTGTTGTGGGGGAGGAAGGGAAAGGAGAATGTTAGCCGCTTTGAGACTCCTGAAGGGGAGTGAAAGGCGGGATATCAAATCCAAACTCCTCCTCCTCCTCCTGAATCCTACAACATTCAATTCCATTGGATGGCCATGAGTTCTAGTGTTGAGAGATGGGAGAAAAACTGTTCTTTATCCACTTTGTCAAATAATATGTGGCGGTAACAAGAAAATAATCTTTGTGACATATTTCCCCATTGTTTTCAAGAGTTGAAGGCGGGGTTGCAAGTCATAAGTTGAAACTTGCATGCAGTTTACTTTGCAATGCCTTCTGGAATGTGTTGTTTTTGTATTGCAGATGTTTTGGGTTGGGGAGTATGTGAAAAGTTGGACCACTGGCAAAACCAATAAAATATATATACATTCCTGCCAAATCTGAACAAAGGAGAAAGCCAGCATTTTTGTCCCAATTTTCTAGCAGCAAAAATAATTTATTTTCTTTCCAAGCTTTTATTTCTATTGTTTGCCTAATATTAAACTTTTGCCTAATATTAAACTAGGAATGACTAGCCCCTTTCAGCCAGAGGGCCACATTCTGTGCCAGAAGGAGAACTCACACTTTACAAAGCAAAAAGTGGGTGGCAGGTCTTCCAAAATGGCTGTGTATGTTAGGTCTGGTTGATACTTCCAGGTTCTCTACCCCTGATTTAACCTATACAGAACCAATGTAAACTATCTTATGGCTTCTGGGGAGGGGACAGAAAAGAACTAATATAGCAATACAAAGGTTTGTATGAAACAGATTTGTAGTTTGTGTGTGGACTGCTTGCTTTGC